>NW_025533209.1:0-91699 GCF_020631705.1 Daphnia magna | reverse complement strand
TTATTAATTTATATCATCATACAGTGTCGCCCTTCCTTGGTATTCCCCTTCTCATTGTTAAAATGCCCTTTTTCTTCTTCTTCTTCAATCAATCCATTTATATGACATTGGGAAAGGCTCAAGGTTTCACTTCTTGTGTTTTAATTGGCACGTTGTGTCATTTGTTTTTGTCTTCAAATGTTCAGGATTTCTATTTCGACATATTGAACTTCAAATCGATATCAACTGAAGCATATCTATTACCGATGTCTCGTTGTGCTTTTATTTCGAGTCAGGTTCAACACTTAATCATAATTAAGGGAAAAGGGACGCTATGTGCAATCTTAATAATCTATTCGTAATACGACATTGTCATTTTTTTTAAGTTGTGGAATTTTTTGTCCACCACTTCTTACCCCCTGTCGAAAATCATCATCTTGAGAGTTGTGTTGTTTTTGTTTTTTTTCTTTTTCTTTTCTTTCTAATTTATGGCACAAAAAGAAGAAAAAATGTGTGAAATCAATATTCGTGTCAGCATTTTAATAGGGCTGATGGAAGTGATCTACATATCTATAATTTGATGTTTATTTTTTGTTTCTTTTAAAACACAACTTCGATGTCTTTATTTTGTGTTTGGTTTTTTGTTTGTTTGTTCGGTTTTTTTCAAATTCCAAGTATATTATACGCAGAGGTTGGAGTGATTGAGGGCTTTGTTGCATCAAATGGTATATCGTGTAATAGGGGAAATCATCGATGTAGATCATCTCCACCCTCCCTCCCATTCTCAACACAGATCTATAACTCAGTTTATTGGTGAATCAATTATGCTCAGTTGTGCGTGACTGTCTGCGTACGTGAGTGTGCGTGTTTTTTTAGTGTCAAATACAAAGTCGTTAATATTCTACTGGTCTAGCTAAGCTACTAGACTACTGTTGACGCGATTTTGTGACAGGATCAACAAACAACCCACGTCATGGCGGGAGTTTGTGAAAAATTAATTCGTTTTTTTTTTTTTTCATGCAGGGGATCAATGGACAGGAAGTTCTTTTCAAATTCCGCTTCCTTCGATTATCGATTCGGCGTGCAAAGGTATTTCACGTTATTACATTCGCCAGTAAAATAAGAGGTTTGTAAATTGTAATCTCCCGTGTCTGTCTTTGTTATCTGGTTTGGCGCTGCTGCATGCACTTCCAGCTTGTCGTTCCACAATTTAGTGTACTGCATCTGTCAGCCATGTAATGGCGTCGTTGACCTTTGACGTTGGGTACCGAGTGTGACCATCATCGTTTACTCTCCCTTGAATTGGTTTTTAAAACTTGTGGCTGCCTAAATGCTTGATACAATTTGTAACTATATTACCTCAATCGATCTATTTATCTCTGAACTATAGAACATTATCTATAATCGATTTTAGTTCATGTCGGACACCCGAAGAAGTTCATTTTTACTTCTCGTTCTTAAATGAAAAAATAAAGAGGAGCTTGGAAATCATTTCATTAGCCAAAACAAAGAGGTAACTGGTGAAAAGTGACAATTGATTAATGGTCAACAATTTAAAGGTGATAAATGTTCTTTCTAGATGTTAAAAAGCTGTTACTGAAAGCGTTGAAAGTGTTATTGAAACTAGGAAAATGTTGAAATTTATGAAACTCAAAGTGCTTGTCGATCCAGAAGTTTCTGCTGATACCCTTTTGCCAAAAACTTCACCACAGGATGAGGGGTAAGTTTTGGTGACAAAACGAATCCGACGTTCCAAACCGATTGTGATGGACGGCACTCTCTCCATATAACGTATGATCGCATCCGCATCTAATATACCTATGCGTACGAATAAATAAAAATGTGTTTATTGTTTTAGATTGAACTGGACATCGAGTTGGCTTTGATCTTACCAGTCAAAGTGTGCTCAGTGATGTTGCCTTTGATATCGAACCCATCGCCACCACCGGCCAAAAAGCTAGGCATCGCCACGTCATAGATTTCCTAGTAAATTACATTTAAAAATTCCAAGATATAACAATGAACAGCTGTTTTATTAATAAATGATATTAGTTGTCAACCTTGGGCTGGACCGGACTGTAGGCTGGAATACGACAATTGTTGCATCGTGCCAAAAGTTCTACCACTCTATCACCTATGGGCCTAGCTATGTCGTACGCAACTTGGAGACCTGTGGATCATTGCTCGATAGAAAAAACATTTAAAAGAATTCGTGAAAGAAAACCATTTACCTGAAACCTGCAGAAATCCACCGAAGGGATCCAGAGCTGATGGATCGTAATCATGCACTGTAAACTCGAAAATATTCTTCAGCGTTTCACCGCTGATTTTGACGATGTCTACTGTATTACTGAAAGGAGCGACTGAAAGAAGGTCACCGTACGTGATGGATCCTACAAGACAGAATCCACTTGTAGATTTTTAAAAGAACTCGTCATTAACTGAATTCACCATTTTGGGCGCGCTCATCGATGGATGCCCTGACTCCGCCGCCATTGACGAGAGCGATAGCCACTTTACTCCACTGACCCTCGCCTGCAAACTTGGTGAACTGCATTAAAGCTATAAACGGTTATTCAAGGATTGCCGTAATATCTTATTAGCATACCAAATCAACGTAGGCGTCAGCAATGAAATTTCCAAGATTGCATTCAACCATGCGACAGGACAGACGATTACCGTCCAAGAAGACGAGCGTTTTTCCAACTTCTTTCTCGACAAAGCTTCGACTTCTTTTCGAAATGGGATCAGTTCCTGCAGGACGTGTGGATCTGCATCGTGGATGAAACGATGGCAGATGTGTAATTTACGACCAGTAGGATTTACAACTACAATAGTACCTCGAGGTATGGTCTTATCCATGAGAATCGGTAGGCCAGCAGTAGCGATCACATCTCCATCGTCGTTAAAAGTCACCATCAAGTTGCCCAGATATTTGCCAAAGGCGAATGCCTGAACGACGGGCACTTCCTTCCCAGACGGTTGCTTCACCATGGTCGGATATGGACCTTGTGGAATTTCGATGGACGGAGCCGGACCTGCACGTTAAGTAAATGATTGAAAGTGTCAGTTGGACTGGTTGAACTTAAATTCAGCGATACGTTGCAGTGGATTCGAGCTTAAATTGATTACACTAACAGCTTACCGTTCCAGAGAAATGTGTTGGTATGACCGCCTACCACCACGTCGATATCTGGCACCTGTTCAGCGATTTCCATATCTTTGAGATAACCCGCGTGACCGACTGCAATTAGAATATTGACTCCATCCTTTTTAAGGCGTTCTGCTTCTTCTCGAACGCCTTGAATTTCGTCAAAGACTTTGACTGCGTCCAAGGTGGAGATGTACTGCCATTTGTGATCAAGAGCCAAAAGAAGACGTCATTTATAATTTTCACATCACTAATTTTGTTAGAAAAATGTTTTTTCACCGATGTTTCAACCGTCAGGTAGCCAATGATGCCTACCCTGTGTCCACCTACTTGGACGACTACTGATTTTGGAATTTTCCCATGAAGCCAAGGTTCTCTGCTTGTGTCGATATTTGCTGCCAAAACCTAGATTAATTAATTTTTTGAAACTTTATTCTAGAGTTCCAGGAAGAAAGTTCAATCAGAGTTTACAGAGGCATAATTGATTAAAAGAAAAGGTATTTTTACCGGATGGTTGGCTGCATTCACGAACGGTGCCAGCCCCGGCACGCCATCATCAAATTCATGGTTGCCAAGAGACTACTCAGCACAAAAGGATGAGGGAAAAAAATCCAAAATTAATTGCTAAAATTTCTAATCCCTACATGTCGTGCCTGTAAACGTTTTGACAGCACAATTGATAATAATGAACGTTCAATATGTGCTGCCAGGCTTTCCGACGGATGTGTACAAAGCATAGGGCGTTTCCCCATTCGTGGTTGTCTAAACCAGGTAGTACCAAAAATCATACAATCATATGCTTTTCCGACCATGTGTAAACAACATTTGAACAACAATAGGAAAACGCGCTACATCAATAATTAAGAAACAAATTTATCAACGTGAGTGTAAACACACGGACCGTTAACGCGCTGCCACATGGGTGGGAAAACTGTCGGCGATGATCACGCAAAAAACGCAGCTTTTTTTCATTCCATTACAAGCAGATAAGAAGGATTTCAACAACTCACATTGTGAAAATCATTGGAATAGAAAGTGGCCGTTAAAAAGAATGACGGACGTTTTCCATTGTCCATTTCAACATAGGCTACCTCGATAAACCTAATAACCACAGTGAGTGGAAAGGAAAAGGATTGTTTGGCTTCTTGACCGAACCACTATGCTACAGAAACATCTGTCTTTAGAAAGGTAAGACACAACACACAATTCAACAATTCGTCGGGATAAATAGAATACATGAATATTAAGTAGCGAAACAACGGAGGAAACATGAATAACTTACCATGGCCGTTAAGTTGAGCAAGTTACCGAAGTGGCTGACGGCCTTCCATTTATGGATGGTATACCATCTGTCGGCGAGACCAAATACGTAAACCAAAGTAATAAACAAAATAAAGATAAAAATTTTAAAGATTGCCACATATTTTTTTTTCTTTTACTAGCGCCAATCAGAAGTAGCAAAGCAGGCAAGGAGATATAAATATTGCACAGCATTTGTTCTCACATGGTGCCTTGGAAGAAATCACCGCCATTTAAAAAAATTGTGTCCGGATGCTGTTCACGAATTTTTCGAGCTTGATGGACCAGACGGGCATATCCACCGAAACAATTGCCATCCTCCGAGTCTCGTTGTTTGCACGCCCCACCGAGTTTGTTGGCCTCTTCGAAACGGCAATGGATATCGTTAGTGTGTAGGATAGTCAAATTAAACGAAGCTGATGCCTGCTTGACAACGAAAGATACACAAAACAGACCCAACAGCCTCAACCACATGAGTACGGTATTACGTGTCGACCAGTCCTGCATTTTCTGCTCAACTGTGGACAAAATTTTGAGCGTTCAGCGTTATATTGCTCACCAAACTGGAAATAGGCGTCGCCACAAGCTGTCTACTAGCTTTCGGTAACCTTGGCAAGTTAGTTGATCGTCTCCATACCCAGTAACATGGTTGCATTTTCGCTTACAGGAGAGAGGAGACTAAATCCGAAGGACGTAACCAGCAAGAGTCATCTCCTATTCAAAGTGAGTGAACTTCTTTTGCCATTTGATAGCAAATAAGCCGTCTGGTCCATATTGCAGACGAAATCTCTCGCTGCTGATATCCTATAGTTCTCGTTAGCGTGGGACTTACATAAGCTCTTATTATGCAGTTTCGTCTCATTTTAGCCTGTCATTTTAAGAACAACTCAGTAGGTACTTGCACAGTAAATTTGTGGCGACGACTTCTTCCTGGAAATGAATTTGTTTTTAAGTTTCTGTTGTAGCTTGTAACCAATAGGTGAGTGAAGACAGTCACAGTATCAAAATGTTCTACTTTGTGTCAACCAGCTGTTTGTATGGAACATCTGTGATAACTGATGATGTCACAGAATTGTCTCAATTGAATTTCTAATGTTAACTCTAATAACCACTAGTTTTTCACCTGTTTTACTAAAAAAATGTATTTTTTTAATTCGATGGACAATTATTAAACTGAAACCACTAGTAAATTTCAATTGGACTCTATCGGGAATCGAACCCTTAATTAGCGGCACGCCTATCCCATGTTCGACCATTGAGCCATGATTCACATATTGTTGCTCACTATTTCTCCATATGATTTAGGGTCAACCTTTGTACACTACTATAATTTTGCTTTTATAATTTTGCTTAATGAAACTCACAAAGGTAAATCGATGAAATATAGCTTCCCTTCGCAGATTCCCTTCGGGATTCGGTTTGCTATAAGAAGCTAGCCCAGATGCCAATCGTCTTGATCCCTCTCCCTTTGATTGCGATTCGAGTCAACGCATTCCATCATGCCAGCGATCGCAGACGTTGTTCGACCATTCTTTTCACAGGATTTTATGACTGGACTTCCTGCAATTCCTGATACCATCTGTCCTAAGAGGTACGTAAAAAGTGGTACATTTTTAAAACTGATCTTGCTGTAAACATGGATACCACTTATTAGGTTGTAGACAAGATGGTTGAAGCCGTTTGGAACTGTTCCAGCAATTTCCAAGGTCCTGTATGACCTGACGGCGAAACCACCGGAGAAAAAGGAGTGGGAATGATTTGATTTACGAACGTTGCTTAGGCAAATGATCTCCACACTCTTTATAGGACAAGGATACGGAGTTTTATCATGACCAGATTTAGATGGGAGATATTACGAACATTGGATTCAGTATAGACTTTTGAAATTGAAAAATTAATCAGCTTTGTCGTCTCGTGAAAATCTTTTTAACTCGCTTTTTAAGAGGAGTTCACGTGATGACTTGTCTATTTCTTAATATACATGCACACTTGTCGGAAATAATGGGTGCATTTATTTTTCGTCGAACAAATTAAACATTGTTAATGGGCAGCTAGGTGGGTTGTTGTTGTTTCCCTCCCTTGTAAAACTACCCTTTTTCACCCAATTGTTAATCTAATTCTTTTGGGAACGTTCGGATGTCGCCCAAAAACAAGCGGGAGGCTATTCGAGGCGTTATGCCATTTCCTGAAATTTAACATTCAGGAAATTTGTTATAAGTTCGCAAACTTTTAAGGTCTTTTCAGAGTAGTACCATAAAGTATGACAGTAGAAAAGGGTACTGAGGTTTCTTAAAGTGAAGAACAGATCTGACGCCTTTGGTAAGCGGAAAAAGTACTGCATATTGAAGTGTCAGATGACGGTTTAAAGAATGAACTCTTTCGTTTACCCAATGAATCTTAACTTGGAACTGGCAGGTGGCGTTTAGCAGTGGCACCCAATCTTTATTCTTAAAACCCAGAGGTGTTCTTCACTTTTCAAGTGGATTTATTGATGATACTTGCTGGTTAAACCATGAAGAATACCAATACATGGATAAGTGGAGGGTTATAAAACTGTAATTCCTCAAGGCATTTTCATTCACGCATGCGAGGCAGTTCGTGAGCAGACGAACCATTGAAAGAGCCTTGCGCAGTCTAGCAGCATTCGGTCAGATATATGCAGAACCCGAAACATTGTTTTGACAAGTACTGTCATATTTCGATTGCAGGTTTTCACTAAATACCAAGTAAGTCACGGGTTTAATCGTGTTAAATGTATGATTTTTCGATTCAATTCTATTTAGGTGTCAGAACTGACTTAGCGTAATTCATGAAAAATCGCGATTTTGCTCAAATCTGACTTTTGGCTAAAACACCTCATTCCAGCCCCAAATTTAATAAGGATCACGAAAATCCTATTCGTTTTGTTATGGAATCCCTATTTCCGAAGATATTGGCTACTTCCAGTTACTTCCGGTAAATTTTCGTGACAATTTGAAAAAGTTTGAAATGACCTGTATTATTCTAACAATTCCAAATGTTTTTCTTGCTTGTGTTAGGGTGTTGTAGCTTTTATTCCGTGTATTTTTGCCATCAACAGTAGAGGCTGACCCCACGAGCAACGACAGTTTTAGCTAAAGATGTTTAGCTTCTCGAGCTGCAACTATTTGTAGTTGATATTCTAGGTTTTTATATTTAAAATTGGAATCAACTGTCTAAGGCTAGCAAAGTTCAAGCACTTAAAAGCAAGAATTATACTGATTTAAAAGTAAAATCTATTTTCGTTTGGTTTCAGGATGAAAAACTAGATGACGTTGACATGCACTTTGATAAAGATCACAAATGACAAGTAAAATATGTGGTAGTATTGTAATATATTTTTTATTAATTTCATGGGATGCTGATTTTTGTGTGTGTTTATGTTTAGGTAATCAATCGATGCTGTCTGTTCTACTACACTTGGGGAATAATGGTCAGTTAAACAAATTCTCTACATTCACTGAGAAATCCAGTCTCACTCTTTCTTGATGCTATTCAGGTTCAGTGATGGGGTACAACACCACTCCAATCCATAGTGGCAAGGTAGAATCTATTGCAACGAAATATTTCGTTGCAATAAGAGACTTACGGTCAAATCCGACTTTTGGCTAAAAATATGCCTCACGGGCATCGGTAGCCGGGCAAAGTGGCCCACCGCAAAAAAACAAATAGGGAAAAAGTCTCTTATTGCAATTGCAACGAAATATTTCGTTGCAATAGATTCTACCAAGCAAATTAACTATTTCTGAAGCAGACGAACTGTATGACTAACTCAATTTTGCCCATTGTTTTGAAAAGTACTGTCACTGGCATCACCATCTAGCGGAATTCTGACAGGAAAATAGTTTTTTTTTTTTTCAATAACACGTTTTGTGTAAAAAATTTACATGATTTGGATTCAAAATTCAACAACAATTACAAAAAAACAATACAATTTACAAAACAGTCGGACTTACTTCTTTTATGGAGAAGTGAGAGGATTTTAAGTTGGGTTTCAAAGTAGATGGAGCCACTGCTGCATATTTTCAAGACATGGCCATGGCATTTCTGGTTTAGCATCCACGGAGAATACCTGCGTCATTAAGTTCTTGTTAAAATTACACTCCTGATGTCGCGTGGTTTTACCTGGAATTTAGCGTAAGTTTTCCATTTTGTGCTTTACAACTTTAAAGTAAACTCATACTTAATTGAAGGTACTATGGCACTGACTAATTCATAATAAACATTGTAACATACTTATTCAAAATTTTTCGAAGTAGAAGCATGGCTTGCTTTGCCAGCACGTTTTTTATCTCGTTTAGTCAAGTGCATCCAATTTTTACACCAATGGCACTCCATAAAGAAAACAGCTCTTAATATTCTTTTCCAACCTAAATTTTCTAGTTGTATCATAAGGTAATGTTACAACTGATCATTAACAGGATTACTATTTTAATTTTACCTTTAGGTCTCAGAACTGTGCTCGATGTGCTGTGATGGCCACAGGACCCTGTTTGTGACAGAATGCAATGCCACAGATGTTTTGTTGCCACTGTAAATAAAAAAGATCTTTAGTGTCACTCTTGTGTTGATGAATTGCTAGCTCACACGTAAGAAGTAAAAGGAAGTTCAAGATTTTTGTCTTGTCATTGTGGTGATTGATGACTGTTTGTCACATGATGGAGGCTACTTTTAAAATGAAAACAACAAAAACTCCTTTAGTCATGAAGATTCGTTTGGGTTCTTTTTCGACAACAAAGTCTTGCAGAATGGTAAACAGCTGTGAATGGTCACATACTCAAATGACGACGAGATTAAGTGAGAGGTTTGTGAAATAAGTTATATAATGTTACTGTTATTTTTTGTCATATAAAATGAAATACAAAAATGTTAATATATATAAATAGTTTTATTGACCCTCCTCCATCCCACAATTCCACCACTTTTTTATACAACACAAAATATTACATAAATGTAAAATACATAAACATACATACATACAAACATACACACTTAACTAAGTTAACCCGTTGGCTGCCAGGCCATGCAACCCGTAGGTTGCTTAAACTACATTAGCTACGCATCGCGTCTGAAGGATCACGAACAAGGTGGGACTTGTCCGAAGACAAGTCCGGGCTGGCACGGCAATAGAAACCATTCCGGGAATGCACACCCCAGGAATCTATCACCGCACCGACAAAGAGAAGTCCCTACTGGTGCATTGCCTACGGCGCCTAAAGGCACAAAGCCTTTAGGCGCGGCGACTGTTCCCCCCCATGGCCATGGGGCAGAACAGCGCCCGGTTCCCTAAAAGCTACAAAAAAAATGGGACGCAAACGGGGTGGCAGCCAACGGGTTAACTTATACATACAAGATACAATGCAAAACAAAACAATACCACGAGGACGATCCACGGTGAAATCCACCATCGCCGTGGGCTGTTTGCTGAACCAAATCCAATTGTGACCGACTTTTCTGTGAAGCGTGAACGGGATGGCGAAGGCAAAGGCGAAGACGGCGGCTGCGGCAACGGCAGCGGTGATGGTGATGGTGATTCTGATGGCGATGCGATGGTGATGGTGATGGCGATGGCGATGGCGATGGCGATGGCGATGGCGATGTCGATGGCGATGGCGATGGCGTTGGCGTCATTCGTCATTCGTCATTCGTCATTTCGTTCAAGTCATGACGTTATCCTAATAAAGAACAGAGATAGGAGCATTTTAAATTTCTTGAAACAACATAAAACTGAACTTACGGATAGATGGATTGAGGACAGCGATGAGGCGAAGGCGAAGGAAGAAAACAGCAAGACCGAAATCCTGAAGTTGGCTTTGAACATAGTTGTTCTGAATTGATGGAATTACCTAAAAAGGAATTTTTAGATAGGGTAAGTGAAATGTATTTTATCTAACCATAACAGAAAAAACAATTTACTTAATGCGTGCAGTCTGATGGATAGAAATGCGGAAATCATCTGGACGGTGGTTTGCGTAGAAACAAAGACGAAGGCTCGCAGCCCTAATGTTGGGATTACATTCCTACATGTGATTACATAACAATAGAAGAATACTAAAACAACAGAGAAACTTGAAATACCTAATAAGATGATAGCGTTAAAGCTTATGGGTAGATTGGTGGGTAGAATTGTATCCTCTCACTGAACAATGGCATGATGAAAATCAACAAACGTAAGATGCTCACAATTCTTCCAGCGTCCACATCCTTAGTGCTTTTACTTTGAAATAGTTTCATCCTTGAAAGTGAACAATAGAACCATACCAATTACTTTGATAGTAGGCAGAATATAAGTACCTCTCATTAAACAATAGCATGGTGGAAAGTGACAAACCTGGGCTGCTAACAATTTTGTGGTTCAACAGCTTGCCTAGCTGATGACAAGGGAAACTGCGAGACAGGAAAAAAAACAATCCCTTTGAAGTGTTCTTTCTCCAACAGACACGTAACACTGAACTTACTAGATCGCAAATAACACACCCATAGTCAATAGCTGAATTATCGATGGGAACACAAAAATTAGCTAAGAAAACAAACTTAAGGGTTACTTGTTACTTGGACACACAGTCACACACCCCATCCTGTATCATTTTAATGGATGTCAAAATTCAGTTAGTCTGAAATTCATCCGCCAGATGTCCTTACCCAATTGTTGCATTCTAGCATGGTATAACAATAAGAATTATAACATGGTATTCAATAGGAATGTTTCGGCCTTAGACCTTAGGTTGCGCCTAAAAATACGCATTAGGCATTACTCTTGATGAAAGAAGGACTCAACGGCTACCGGTGTTCGGAAAGTTCCCGATAAACCTTGGAGAAAAAGACACATCACACAATGTTATCAAAATTGAACACGGATTTTGATTACTATATGGTTTTCTCGTTAAACCAGCCATTTTTTTATAAACGAAAATAAACTGCTGTTAGAGCACCAACTTTGTTTTTTACGTTTAGCTGAAAAACTATAGGACCAATGGAAAAATAAACTTGATTTCCGTGATTTTCATTCAATTTTGAATCAAAATCATGTATTTTAAGCAAAATTCAAAATTTGGCCAAAAATGAAAAAGTGGGAAGGGTATACCCTTCCCACTTTTGTCAAAATATGAAAAAAACGACATCTCTTGGAATTCGACAAAAATCCCACGGTATAATCAAAATTGAACGGGGATTTCGAATAAGTTATTGATTTTCTCGTAAAACAAGCCGTTTTAAAAATAAACGAAAGCAAAATACTGCTAGTGCAACAACTTAACTTTGTTTTTTACGTTTAATTCAAAAACTGTAAAAACGAAATCTTTCGTGGCAATAGATTCAACCTGAATGAAACAACGACTCCCAGTGACAACCAGCGCCATCTTGAAATGTTCAACATGGCTACTTCTCTGAAAATTAAAAACATGAAAAAGAAACAATAATACGAATACAATCGATTTGTTATAATAAGCAACATACTGCAAGATTGCTCTAACTAAAGCTTCCTGAATCATAAATTTGATTTCATGTTCAGGAAGGAAAATATTCTTGATGGTTTACTACTTCTCAATCGACCAAACTGGTTGCCGTTGCCCTAGAGCTGTTGCTGGGCAGCGATGAGTTTATTTGTTATTTCGTTACCAACTATCCCCCAACGAGCTTATTGATGGGGTGCTGACCGACTGCTTGTTTAATTTTTTAAGCTTGCAAAGGCAAAATCCCTTACGCAAACGTGTAACGCCTACATCGTGCAATCTTTCTGTAAAAGTTACCTTTTCAAGTTCTTCGATTGATACAATAGTTCCAAGACACGCAGAGCCGGCGGGGTAAAAACCGCCGGGTTTTGAAAATACCTCACTATGTGGGACGCCATGTCGATGAAAGAAGCAGTGAAACAATGGGAGGCCCATACCCAGCAAAAAGATCTCCACAGCTGTCGAAATTAAACTGATACTGATGATGAACTGATGCCAATGGGAGGCAATGGAGCAGGACAAATTTGGTAAGCAAACTTAACTTCTTTAGGGAATAATAATATTCCAGTACCATTTTAACATCATAACTTAATAAGTGCAATAGTACATAACTAGCGGATACCATTATATTGTGTAACGTCTACCGTGTAACAAAAATAAAACAAACATTGATTTTCGAACCATCTGATTAAAATCTTCGGAGCTATTTGTAATACTTTGGTGTTTCAGTTCTGTAGCTGGGACCTGAATAATATTTCGGAGCTTCGCTGTAGTAGCTGGGGGCGACGTATGGGGTGGTGTAGTACTCGGGAGCCTTGGTGGGGTCTCGGAGCCTTGGTGGTGTAGTACTCGGGAGCCTTGGTGGTGTAGTACTCGGGAGCCTTGGTGGTGTAGTACTCGGGAGCCTTGGTGGTGTAGTACTCGGGAGCCTTGGTGGTGTAGTACTCGGGAGCCTTGGTGGTGTAGTACTCGGGAGCCTTGGTGGTGTAGTACTCGGGAGCCTTGGTGGTGTAGTAACTTGGGGCCGGATAGAACTTTGGAGCTTCAGTGTAGTAAGCTGGAGCAGCATAAGTAGTAGGGTAGTATTCGGCCTTCTCCTTTGCGTAGTACTCCGGGGCCTTAGTGGTATAATAAGAAGTGGCAGTGTAGTACTGTGGAGCCTCGGTGTAGTAGCTTTGTTTGGAATATGTGGTGTAGTAAACCGGAGCTTCGGTGTAATAACTAGAAGCCGAATATTTTGGAGCCTCGGGGTAGGATGCCGGAGCAGCATAGGTTGTGTAAAAGCTGGGCTCGGTGTAGTAAGATGGCGCAACCGTGGTGTAGTAAGACGGAGCAGAGTAGTACTGTGGAGCCTCGGTGTAGTATGTGGGCTCACTGTAGTAAGATTGGGAAGTTCCAGCGTAGTAAGTCGGAGCTACGTAGTACTTAGCTACTTCCGTTGTGGTGTAGTATGCAACAGTGGTGGTGGTGTAGCTGGGCTCAGCATAGTACTTGGGAGCTCTGTTGTACTCCGGTGCCTTTGTTGTGAAGTATTTGGGTGCCTCGGTGTAGTAGCTTGGAGGAGCGTATGTTGTGGTGGAATAAACTGGTGCCTCTGCGTAGTAACTTGGAGCCGAGTAATACTTCGGGGGTTCAGTGTAGTAGGCCGGAGCAGCATACGTTGTGGTGTAGTATTCGGGTGCCTTGGTCGTATAGTACTTGGGCGCCTCGGTGTAGTAGCTGGGGGCAGCATATGTTGTCGTGTAATACTCCGGAGCCTTGGTGGTGTAGTAGCTGGGGGCTGCATACGTCGTGGTGTAGTATGGCGCTTGACTCGTGTAATACCCGGAAGATGAGCCCATCGGTCCACCTATGGCTTTTCCAGCCATCAAGGAAACAACTGCCAGCAGCATCATTGCGGCGCAGTTGGCTGTAACAAGAAAATGTAAATCATTTCAGTTCCTTATCCTATTTAATTGCAACGTAGTTACACACACATTTATTTTCATTGAATTAAACCAATCTTGTTTAGGGTTTCAATTGATACGATACGATCGAAATAAAACGTCAAATTACCCATAGTTGCCAAGTTGAAGAACGCAATGTGAAACACAACCGACAGAAAATTTAATGTTGTTGCTGGAGTGTCCAAGTGCCTTACTACACTGACTTACTGCATCGTTGTCGTCTCTTTTTATATGGTTGTACAGTCACCCTGTTTCGATTCATTAGCCTGCGGTTACAACACGTGCACCTGTCAGGTAATGACGTAATAGCCAATATTCTAACCCCACCCTTTTGACTGATGCTTTTTGTATAGGAATGTTATGAAGGGGCACAAGTGAGCTCAATAAACTGATTCAGTATAGAACAAGGAAAGTAAATTGGGATTTCTCTTTAAAATATACAATGCCATGAGAAAGGTGAATGTGAATTGTACAGAAACGTATAAGCTCATCATGAAAGCGTACGGGTATGACATGCATCGTGACAACCGGATTGATGATAATAATAAACTCAAATTTTCCAGCTACGTTTGATACGATCATTTTCCAGATCCGGAAATTGAAAATACGGAATCTTTTCAGCGGCCTGGATCATTGGACGCATTGGGCTCGTGTTGGTGTGAATCTTTGCTTACGTCATCCCACCTGAAAAGCTCATGTGCTAAACTCTAGCAACGGTATGTTTAAGTAAAATTTCAGGGCTGGATCAGTGTAGTTGCTTGGGGCGGAATGACGCTTTGGAGCCTCGGTGTAGTAGCTAGGATTCGGCCTTTGTTGTAGTGTAGTAGTTAAAGATCTTCGGAATGCTAGCTTGAAATCAGATGGTATTTAAGTGTAGGTTTGAACGTAGGATGTGGTGGTGTAGTACAGTAGTAGGAGGGCGTTATAGTCATGTACAACTTCCTACTACAGGAACGTTGTGATAACTGAGATCAATTAATCAAAGACAAACAGAATATCTTTGAATGTACTGGCGTAACTGATTCATCTCGACATCTTATATTTTCGCCAAATACTTGGAAAAACACTTAACTGATGCATGAACACAATAGTGTCGACATCGGCCGCAAGGTGATATGGAGGATTCTTGCATGTCATTAACGGTGTTGATGCGTGATGCCACACCCTAAATCGTGAGTGCTTGAAAGTAATACGAAATTTTAAACATTTAATTAAGGTATTTGTTTTATAGTCAAGTCAAATGATATTCATCACTGTTTTCCCAATAATGTTCATTTAAGACATTGCGTAATATTTTCTCAGAATTTAAATGGGAGTTAGTTTTATGTCGGAAATTGCCCGATTTTTTTATCAACGTAGTTTGGTGCCTAAATTGACGGTATATAAGAGTTGAGTGCATTTCTATGTGTAGCGGCACTTGAAATGACTGGGTATGTCACCCTCCCAATGTTGGGATTGCTAATAACCAAGAGTCTGTAAGCAAATACAACTCGAAACGTCAAGCGTTGGTATGGGATTGGCCCACCATTCCAATGCAAGGCTGAATAGAGAGGTAAGAGCCATCAGCTGATGTCACGATGTGGGTCATATAGTACAGCAATATGATCCGGGCCAACATCGTGACAGGTCTGGAGGATACTAGCATGTCATTCAAGAGCTTAGCGCAACCTTTTTTTTTTTTTTTTTCAACAACTATAATTCAAACTGGCAAACTAAAACTTCTAACATCTAGTCCGAATATTTAAGCATTTCCCTATTCCCTAAATTAGAAATTTCAGGTTAAACAGCACAAGAGATTTAAAGATGCCCAATAAATTCTCTATGCCAATGGGCTAACGTAATGAATGAAGTCAATATTCTTTGCTTCTTATCTGAAGATATAATGTTATAAACAGATTCACAAATGTTTATAATATAACTCTAAAATATTAAACTGTAAATTAATGTTCAGAATTACAAAGCTGTTCAGAGTAAAATTGAAATTGCCATCACCCACCTTATTTGATAAAGAATAGAAACAATAATGGATTAGGTAACGATATACATTTGTATTCATCATTTCATTGAGTAACCACAATGGTATGGAACAACTAGTGAATGCATAAATATATATCAAGGAAATACTTAATTTGGAACGAGGACTGCCAATGAATAAACAAAATCCAATTGACACTTCTTCGAGCTAGATGGACAACACAATTTTAACAATTAATAGTACTTTGGTGGCTCAGTGTAGTAAGATGGGGTTGCATATGTTGGGTAGTAGGCTGGAGCGTCGGTGTAGTAACTGGGAGCAGCGTAAGTGGTAATGTAGTACTCTGGCGCTTTTGTGGTGTAGTATTTGGGGGCTTCAGTTTGGTAGTAACTTGGAGCTGAGTAGTACTTCGGTGCCTCGGTGTAGTAGCTGGGAGTAGCATAGGTTGTTATGTAGTATTTCGGAGCTTCAGTGTAGTAGCTCGGTGCAGCATATGCTGTGGTATACTCGGGGGCCTTTGTAGTATAATATCTTGGAGCCTCAGTCTGGTAATATTTAGGGGCCTCAGTGTAGTAAGCTGGAGCAGCGTAAGTGGTTGTGTAGTATTCAGCAGCCTCAGTGTAGTAAGCCGGAGCAGCGTAAGTTGTGGCGTAGTAGCTAGGTTCAACGTAGTACGAAGGAGCAGTCGTGGTGTAGTAACTTGGGGCAGCGTAGTACTTCGGGGCTTCAGTGTAGTAGGTCGGTTTGGAGTAGTAAGATGGGGCGGCTTCGGTGTAGTAGGTTGGAGCTACGTAATACTTGGGCGCCTCTGTAGTTGTGTAGTACGACACGGTTGTAGTGTAGCTTGGAGCAGAGTAATATTTTGGGGCCTCTGTGTAGTAAACTGGTGAAGCGTAAGTTGTGGTGTAATACTCAGGGGCCTTTGTGGTATAGTAGGAGGGAGCCTCGGTGTAGTAGCTTGGAGTGGTATAATATACTGGCGCTTCCGTGTAATAGCTCGGTGCGGAGTAATATTTTGGTTCCTCCTTATAGTAAGTGGGAGCTGCATACGTGGTGGTGTAGTATTCAGGAGCCTTCGTGCTGTAATACTTGGGAGCCTCGGTGTAGTAAGTGGGTGCCGCATATGTTGTGGGGTAGTACTCGGGCGACTTTGTAGTGTAATAACTGGGGGCAGCATACGTCGTCGTGTAGTACGGCGCAGCAGTGGTAGTTTGGTATGAATAACCACCATAGTTAGAAGACGGAGAACCCATTGGCACAGCTATGCACGATCCAGCCATAACGGCAACAGTAATTAGAAGTGTAATGCCATGGATACCTATACCGATGGAAGAAAAACGAAATCAATTACTGATAGCTCACTGGAGTGTTAAAACATTACAATTAATGCTTAGAATTTAATTTAAATCTCATTCCAACATCTTCAGGAACATCACTAAATCATAGCCGTCCATCAACATCAATTTCTAGTCTAGTTAACCATTGTATACTTTACCCATTGTGGCAAGCCGAAATTTAGCAGATGGTAACGAGCAAAGGAATTCAGCAATTAGTAAACAACTAAACGTCTCTTGTTCCGTCAAAGATGAACACTCGACTGATTTTAGTTGTCTCTATTGCATCATTTTATACGATTTTGTGTCACCCTGATGTTGCTCGCCATCCCCAGCGGGTATTACCTTCCAATATGACGTAACGATTCTTACCCTTTCCCTTTTTGTAGCCTACCATACACAGTGTGAATTGTGTGAATTAAATGTCAATTATTACCCATATCTGCAAAACTGCAAAAAACAATGTGAAATACAATTGAAGGAAAATATGCTGCTGTTGTCAGATTCAAGTTACTCGCTACACTGAATTAAAACACCTTTGTCCTCTCATTTTATAAGACTCCAAAGTCATCCTGTTTCAATTTATTCGCCCTGCGGTTACGACACGTGCACCTTACAGGTAGTGACAGCCAATATTCTTACCCCACCCCTGTTTGCTTGGCGTTTTTGTTTCCTGGAACCGCGGTAAAGGGCTGCTTGAATTGGTTCGATCCACTGGCGGTGAATGTTATGCATCCTAAATATCGCAATTAAAATGCCTCCCTTAATATTTTGTCTGCAAAATTATTGAACAGGAATGAAAAAGTTCACCGACATTCTCAAACTGGCAAATAAAATTCGACGAGTTGCAGCTGATTTGATTTTTATTGAACAGATAAGCTTTAGCTAACGATGAGTTCCCCATCTGGATCATATAAACACCCCAATTAAAAATTTCATTTAACATTCAACACCATAAATAAACTGCCAATATGAATTTTTATTTCCACACGCGTCGAGTGGCCAACAAACAAAGATCTGGATATTTCTTGACCAGCCTCTCCCAGTCATCATCATCTTGCATTGCGCCCTGGAACATGGCATCAAAGACGGAGCTCCTGGCCGACAAAATAGCGACCATTGGCTCGATCTCGTCGAAACAGAACGTACGACGTCACAGTTTAATTGATTGAAGAATTAATCAGACAATTGCCTGTCAGCGTTAGTCTCACCAACACTCTTAGAAAACTTGATATCCAAAGTTTAATAGGGAATAGCGTATAGAGTCTATGGATTTTTGAACAAGCGATAACAAACGGTTAAAATACGAAAGAAGATATTGCGTTTTTAAAGCCGGTTTTATTAAATTTTCACGTGAAATTAACTATTAAACATGACAGAGAAACTACGCAGGGAAAAGCTAGGGTACGAGTTAGTAAAATGCAAAGACTATATCATCGATCGTTTGAAACGAAAAATGTGCGAATAAACTTCAATGTGTTGACTACAGGCACATTAACATGTAGTTTCAGTGCTGTAAGTTGAGCTTGATTTAGTAGATTGAGAGCACCTCGTGTTGTCCTTTAAAACTTTACCTACCGCGTTATGGAGTGAGCTGTACCTTTGGTGTAACAAGTGGGTGCAGAAAACGTGATGATTGCAAGCGGGCGTAGGTGTGAAATGTAATGCGTCGTTGATTATTATGCAATCAATTTTCTTAATCAATTAACATTTCACAAACGCGTGAAATGAAAATGTTCAGAAGCTGCATTTCCTCCGCTGAGGTATTTCGTTTAATCTTTTGAAATAACTCGCTCAAAATATCAGACTAGCAAAACTAAACTCTTATTGATTAGCGAATGTGAAACGATTGATTGATGTGTTGAGTACAAACAACGTAATTAGAAGTTGATTAACGGCAACATTTATTATAGACAAATGAGCTAGTACCACATTCCAAATCGGAAGTGATTCTAGTCAAGAACATAAATAAAGCTGAAGCAAAATTATGATGATCAATAACGCCTTCGGTAGAACTTTACATTAAACAGTGAAGCATTGTTTTTGTTAACGAGCTAATTAAAATCACAGGGCTATCAATAGTACTCTGGGGCTTCAGTTTGGTAGCTGCTGGGAGCTGAGTAATACTTAGGTTCCTTTCGTTTCTCGGTAGACCTTCGGTGGTATTGTTGACGGGTTTGTTAAAGAGTAACATCATTATTTACACGACAATCACTTGTGGTGTATTTGAGTGCCAATTGTTCACGCTCCTGCAAAATGGGTTGTTCGTTTTTAGAGAAATTAGTTGACATAGACCAAGCGGGTTTTTATTAGCTTCTAATACATTCAGTCCGATACATTTGCTGTGAACGTGATTAACTCTAGATGACTGATATAAGCTTTGAATCATAATATCATGATATCACACATGATATAACACCCCAAATTACAAATTTTATTCAATTTTCAAACGTCTGGGCTATTTGGTATCTAATAAAATGATATCCAGTGGAATCTAGAGACATACGAAACAGATGTTAAATTTCTATTACCTTTGTACATCTGATAAAATCGAACAAGTTTAAGAAATTAATGAAAAAAGGGCAAGATCATGAAAACTTGAGGGAGAGGAGATTTAAAGAAATCAATGTTGACCATGGAAAACTCTAATTGTAATTACAGAAAACCCAAGTTAAGCCTTTACCTCTGGCAGCTGGCTCATTGCCTCCGGTTTTCCGATTTTCATTGCCTCCGATTTTGATGCAAAATGCCTAAAAAATGCAAAAGAATTGACTGTACAAGTGATGGAACATACACGAACTTCTCTTCTTTCCTCGTTACTGAAATTTCTGTCTTAGTCAAAGAAACTAAAAGAATGAGAGATAAGCGTCTACGTTTTCTAGTCGATTTAAGTTTGGTTAATATCAGTGATAAGAACTGAACTCCAAAGTCCAAACCATCAGCGAAATTATTATGATGATACCTCGGCTGCAATCCTGAGGATAAATCCCAAAATTTCTTATTATTTCTCGTGCAATTGAACATGGCTGATGTTGATCATTGAATTCCATTAGTCTGAAATATTTACCTTTTCTTTGAGGTTTGTTGCAAACAGCATGACATCAGCACGCCGTGATAGTCTACTAAAAAACGTCTATTGTATAACTACATAAAATTAAAATTCAGTTAGGGTTTTGCAATTCACCAATTAAAATCTTTGGGGCCATCAATAGTACTTTGGAACTTCAGTGTAGTGCGCTGGAGCAGCATAGGTAGTGGTGTAGTACTCGGCCTTCTCTATAGCGTAGTACTCCGGGCCTTAGTTGTATAATAAGAGGCAGTAGCATAGTTTTGTGGAGCATTGGTGTAGTTGTCTGGCTTGGCGTATGAGGTGTAGGCTTCAGTGTAGTAACTTGGAGGCGAGTAATATTTTGGGGCCTCAGTGTAGAATGCAGGGGTGACGAGGTTGTTGTGTAGTAGTTGGGCTCGGTGTAGTAAGATGGAGCAGCTGTGGTGTAATAAGACGGAGCTACGTAATACTTGTTTGCTTCTGTTGCGGTGTAGTAGACAACAGTAAGGGGTGTAGCTGGGAGCAGCATATAGTACTTCGGGGCTTCGCTGGAATAACTTGGTGTAGCGTATGTCGTAGTTTAGTACACCAGTACCTCTGTGTAGTAACTTAGGGCCGATTATTATTTGAGGGCTTAAAAAACTAATCCTTTTGAATGCCATGCAGGTAGGCACAAATTCAATTGAATTGGTTAAAATCAAAACTGATCACAGGTTTGATTCCTACGATCAAATGCTAAAATAAAACGTCCAATTACTCATAACTGCAAAACTGGAAAACACGATGTGAAATAACACCAATGAAAAATGTCGTACTGCTGTTGTCGTGTCCAAATTGCTTCCAACATTGAATTGAAACACCTTTGTCCTCTCATTATATGCGACACCAAAATCACCCTGTTTCAACGCATTAGCCCTGCGGTTACGACACGTGCACCTTTCAGGTAATGACGTAACAGCCAATATTCTTACCCCACCCTTTTTGTTTGGCGTTTTTATTTCCTGGAAACGCGTTAAACGGTTCCTAGAATTGGATTGATCCATTTGCAGTGGACGTGATGCATCCTAGATATTCAGGTGACATTTCTCATTTAATATTCAATCTGCTAAATTAGTTAACGGGCATGAAAAAGTTAACGGAATTCCTCAAACTGACAAATGAAATGCGACGAATTTCAGTCCAAAATCTGATTTGGTTTTTATTGAACAGATAAGCTTTAGATAGTGGTCAGTTCCCCGTATTGATGATATAGCAACCCAGATTTCAAATGTTATTTAAAACTCAACATATAGAAAGGCTGCCAACATAAATTATTATTTCAACATGCGTCGGCTGGCCAACAGAGAAAGGTCAGGATAATTCTTGATCAGCCTCTCCCAATCATCTTGTTTACATATTTCTCTTCCACGCGATTCTACGAAAATGAGTGTTGCTTCTTTAATAGAATCGATTGAGTGAACGTGCGCCCACGCCATTAGATTAATAGCGTTCTCCAATTTGATGCAAGTTAACAAGAACTGAACACACTCGTCTTTCAGGTCCTCAATGTTGTACATATCGGCCGCAACATATAAAGGCTGGGCGATTTCCTCTGATAATTTCGTCGATGTTCGACCAAAGTAAATGTAATGGAGCAATTGTTTGAAAATATCCGGTTTGATATCTTTGATGCAAACTTTTCTCGTGTTTGTTTCTTGCATTCCGCTCTGGAACATGGCTGCGAAGACGGAGCTCCTAACCGACAAAATAGCGACATGACCACCGATTGACTCGTCTCTTTCGGCTGCGTCGAAATGGAATGTAACATCGCAGTTCAACTGATTGACGTACAAACTCACGAATTGCATCTGTGCGTTCATCTCGCCAGTCGTTCTTGAAAAGTTAATCCACAGCACGCAAGGGATCTTTGTTTGCTTCAACTCAAAACGTTGAGATCCAAAGGGCATTTTTGCGGACTTCCATTGACCTGGAGAGATCGGCTTCAAAAAGAATGTCGGACTTGCGTTGATGCTGGCCCAAACAGCAGTTAGCTTGCAGTGGTCATCGTGTCGAAAACACGATGACGTGTTCTCCAAGGAGAGTTCAACCATAAATTCAAAGCTGGATGAGGAAGTTTCGCAATCAGCACCGAGTTGGTTCGGTTGGTAGGACGTCCGGGAAAGATGAAAGGAAAAGATCCCCGGACAAATGTGGTTGAGCTTAAATTTGGCCACGTCTTGGCGTGACGTTTCATACTCGGTGGTGTTGAATGTCCCTTGAATTTTAAATGAACCATCATCCAGTTCTGTTACTTGAAAATCAGGTACAGATGATGGGTGCTTTTCCGGTGACACAGCAGCTGTATTCGCCAGGCGCTCCCGTCCCCGTGCAATGATGACAAATTGCTGTTTTGGTTCTTCTTCAGTAATATCTAATAACATGTTTTCGATAGAATATAGACGCATATGCACAGACGTTAAATTTCCTCTTACCTTTTTCCCCGGATTAAGGTTTTCCTTGACAAAAGAAAACAGAAAAAACAAACAAACAAAGGGGAAAATGTTTAGAGAAACGAAACATGTAATACTTTAGACGAAATTACTAACTGCCACGTAGGTTACCTGTTCCCAAAAACGTCTGCTCATTTTCTCAAGTTTTCTTCTTTATCTTCTCTTCTTATGCGATGGTCGTTTGAGATTATCGCGTTTGATGCACAATGCCTAAAAAAATCGTGAAAGAACAAATAGAGTAATAAATTAAGAGAATCCCGTTCAACTTTCTAATGGAACATACACGAACTTCAATTATTTCCTCTTTACTGAAATCTTTTGCTAGTCAAAGAAACTAAAATGTGAGAGATAAGAGATAAGATACTGATGTTTTCCATGGTCGCTTGAGTTTAATAGTTATTCACACGTGCGATAACAACTTAACTCCAAATTATCAGCGAAATAGTTACGACGACACCTCGGCTGCGACCCTGAAGATACGTAAATTGCAAATAATCATTTAATTTCTGCTTCAATTAGACATAAGTGATATTGACAATGGAATTTCATTAGTTTAAAGTAGTCTATTTACCTTTGCTTTGAGATTTGTTGTAAACAGCATGATATCAGTAAACTGGAAATAAGAATAGGCTCCTACATCATCTGAAAACCAACCTGCAAGAAAATCTGTCTACTTAAAGACAATTTGATTCCACATTTTAATTGTTAAAAATGCAAACTGAAATGACGACACGCACACCTTACAGGTAATGACGTAACAACCAATAGTCTTACCCTTTTTGACGTTTTTGTTTCCTGGAAAGAGCGTTAAAGGGCTCCTAGAATTGGTTCGATCTATTTGCAGTGAACGTAATACATCCCAGATTTCTCAGGTAAAATTTCTCATTTAATATTCAATTTTCTTTACGTAAATTACGGAACAAGCATGAAAAAGTTCACACAATTTATCAAACTGGCAAATGAAACTTGACAAGTTGCAGCACCAAATCAGATTTTTTATTAAACATATTTAAGTTTTTTCTCCATCTTGATGACATAACATCCCAATTTAGAAATTGATTTAATTTTCAACATATAGATACTCTGCCCGACAGAGAGTGTTATTTCCACATGCTTCGAGTGGCTAACAAACAAAGATCTGGATAATTCTTGATCAGCCTCTCCCAATCATCTTGTTTGCATATTTCTTTTCCATGTGATGCCACGAAAGCGAGTGCTGCTTCTTTAAGGGAATCGACTGCATGGACGTGCGCCCACGCCATTAGATTAATAGCGTTCTCCAATTTGATGCAAGTTAACAAGAACTGAACACATTTGTCTTTCAGTTCGTCAACGTCGTACATATCGGCCGCAACAAACAAAGGCTGGGCGTTTTCCTCTGACAACTTTGTCGATGTTCAACCAGAGTAAATGTAACGGAGCAATTGTTTGAAAATATCCGGTTTGATATCTTTGATGCGAACTTTTCTCGTGCTCGTTTCTTGCATTCCGCCGTGAAACATGGCAGCGAAGACGGAGCTCCTGGCCGACAAAAGGATGACATGACCACCGATCGGCTCGGCTTCATCGATCTCACTCTTTTTCTCCGACATTACTCAGTAGATAATAAAGTAAAACACACTTTTAATTGCACTCGGCACAGCTGTTGAATTCCCTACTATCCTTTACCCAAGTGGTTTTTGAGAATATCCTCCTTGGCGAAACTGAACACAAGGAATTAAATCAAACACAACGAGGATGTGAACATCAACCCGGACGACATTACATCAAGTGACACTAAGCTGCACTTGTTTGCACAGATTTTTCTTCGAAAACGCCCATTCCCTTCCTCTTCTTTTCTAGTTTACCTTCCCCTTTGCATCGATGTCCGTCGGCGTTATTCAATTTGGCGGCGGAGATGCAACCTCTACGTTACCAACGGCTCACATACGAATGAAAATATCGCGTTTTTAAAGCCGAGTTACTCTTCATGGAACAGCTATAGTACACGAATAAATGTGGTGCGTGCCAATTATTTGAACGAACACTGTAGCAATAGACTTTAAAGTGTTCGGTCTTCATTGTGCAATATGCTGAGTCCTGGCCGTGTAATCGGGCATGGGTAACGTATTTGTTAGATGTGATGTGTAGTTGAAAATGATTTAATGGACTATGTTCTTAACCTATCTGAATGGAAAACATACGGTGAACAGATCCTTATTTCACGTTTTCTATTTAAACTTGACCAGTCACGTGTTTCTAACTCCGGACTAGCAACGTAGCTCTCACTATGCGACCAACGAATGCGATGTGACTAGAAGTTGTTTAACGGCATCATTTATTAGACAACTGAACTAGTACCAGATTCCAATCTGAAGTGATACAATTCAGAATATAAATAAAGCTGAAACGAAATTGTGATGATCAATAACGTCAACCAGTAGAACTTTACATTTAAAAGTGGAACATTGTTTTTGTTAGCAAGCTGATTAAAATCAAAGGGCTATCGATAGTACTTTGGGGCTTCAGTTTTGTAGCTGGGAGCTTAATTATTGAGTTTGAAACTACGATATTTACCCATGATTGTAAGATTATGTGGACTGGATAGTGAACGGCTGTGTGAGTGTGACACTCTCCTTCCTACCGTTGCCGATCGATGAGTCCACTCGACTGGTTCCAATTTTGATTTGTCTTCATTTTATAAGAATTTGTGTCCCCCTAATGCACGCCACTAGCCTATGACGTTGAAAATTACAAGGGCTATATTATTCTTACCCCACCTTAAGTGACGTTTTCACATTTCCTTGTGATTCTCTTCCCTTTTGGCGTTTGGCAATTGCGATTTAAAGGCACGTAACCAGAGAAAAACAGACTATTCTTAACTGATCGCACATTCGCTTTTTTGCTTTGAATTTTCACCAGTTTGAAGGAAAAAAGTGAATATGTACTTAAATGAGTTAATGAATTAACGTGATACGTAACGTCAAGATTGGAATTAACATTGACTATAAATGCTAGAATTTGGTAGTGACGATCCTAGATTGTTTTATTTCCGACAACTGGAATAATTTTATTTCCGACAACTGGAATAACACTTAAACAATGCGTGAGCCAATTAGTGCCAACATCGGCCGCAAGGCGATATGGAGGATTCTTGCATGTCGTTAACGGTCTTGATGCGTGATGCCACACCCTAATTCTTGAGTGCTTGAAAGTAATATGAAATTTTAAACATTCAATTAAGTTATTTGTTTTATAGTCAAGTCAAATGATATTCATCATTGTTTTCCCAATAATGTTCATTTAAGACATTGTGTAATATTTTCTCAGAATTTAAATGGGAGTTAGTTTTATGTCGGAAATTGCCCGATTTTTTTATCAACGTGGTTTGGTGCCTAAATTCACGGTATATAAGAGTTGAGTGCATTTCTTTGTGTAGCGGCACTTGAAATGACTGGGTATGTCACCCTCCCAATGTTGGGATTGCTAGTAACCAAGAGTCTGTAAGCAAATACAACTCGAAACGTCAAGCGTTGGTATGGGATTGGCCCACCATTCCAATGCAAGGCTGAATAGAGAGGTAAGAGCCATCAGCTGATGTCACGATGTGGGTCATATAGTACAGCAATATGATCCGGGCCAACATCGTGACAGGTCTGGAGGATACTAGCATGTCATTCAAGAGCTTAGCGCAACCCTTTTTTTTTTTTTTATTCAATAATTAAAATCTAAACTGGCAAACCAAAACTTCTAACATCTAGTCCGAATATTTGAGCATTTCCTTTTAAGGGAATTTCAGATTGAAATTAGGAAATTAACATTAGTGGTGGAAATGCAAACTAAAAAATTTTAAGCTACATCCTGCTACGCAATTAAACACGGTTAAGATAAGTGGATTTCAACCTTGCCCAACTCAATGTTAATTGGCTAATGCAATGAATTAAAGCAATGCTACGCAACCAATACGCAACCAACACAATACTACGCAACCAAATCAATTATACCAGACTCATAAAAACCAATGAATTCTCACTATTGTTCTAGTGTATAAATGCGTTCAGCAGTTACAATGTTGTAGGAAACAAATCGCTTTCATTAGCTTTATTTGATACAGAATAAAAACAACGAGGGGATTTGTTAACGGCATTATATCTGTATTCAACAATTCATTTGGAAACATTTGTATGGAACGACTACTGAATGCATAAATGGAATTACTTATTTTGGAACGAGGACTGTAAATGATAAAATCAAATCTGAATATTCCATCGTCGAGCTTGATGGACAACGCAATTTTCACGATTAATAGTACTTGGGAGCCTCAGTGTAGTAGGATGGGGTTGCATAGGTTGTTGTGTAGTATTTCGGAGCTTCAGTGTAGTAGCTAGGAGTAGCATATGCTGTGGTATACTCAGGGGCCTTTGTAGTATAATATCTTGGAGCCTCAGTCTGGTAATATTTAGGGGCCTCAGTCTGGTAATATTTGGGGGCCTCAGTCTGGTAATATTTGGGGGCCTCAGTGTAGTAAGCTGGAGCAGCGTAAGTGGTTGTGTAGTATTCAGCAGCCTCAGTGTAGTAAGCCGGAGCAGCGTAGGTGGTGGTGTAGTACTTGGGCGCCTCAGTGTAGTAGCTTGGGGCACCGTACGTTGTGGTGTATTCGGGGGCCTTTGTAGTATAATATTGCGGTGCCTCTGTCTGGTAATACTTGGGAGACTCAGTGTAGTAAGCTGGAGCAGCGTATGTTGTGGTGTAGTACTCAGCTTTCTTCGTGTAATACTCCTGGCCGGCAGTTGTGTAGTATTCAGTGGCCTTTGTGGTATAGTATTGAGGAGCTTCAGTGTAGTAAACCGGAGCGGCATATGTTGTAGTGTAGTACTTCGGGGCTTCTGTATAATAGCTTGGAGCCGCATATGTTGTAGTGTATTGTGGAGCCGAATATTTGGGAGCCTCAGTGTAATAAGCTGGAGCGGCGTAAGTGGTGGTGTAGTATTCAGCTTTCTTTGTGTAGTACTCTGGGGCAATAGTTGTGTAGTATTCAGCAGCCTCAGTATAGTAAGACGGAGCAGCATAAGTTGTGGTGTAGTAAGTAGGTTCGACGTAGTACGAAGGAGCAGTCGTGGTGTAGTAACTTGGGGCAGCGTAGTACTTCGGGGCTTCAGTGTAGTAGGTCGGCTCGGAGTAATAAGATGGGGCGGCTTCATTGTAGTAGGTTGGTGCTACGTAATACTTGGGCGCCTCTGTAGTTGTGTAGTACGACACGGTTGTAGTGTAGCTTGGAGCAGAGTAATATTTCGGGGCCTCGGTGTAGTAAACTGGTGAAGCGTAAGTTGTGGTGTAATACTCAGGGGCCTTTGTGGTATAGTAGGTGGTAGCCTCGGTGTAGTAGCTTGGAGTGGCATACGTTGTCGTGTAATACACTGGCGATCCTGTGTAATAGCTCGGTGCGGAGTAATATTTTGGTTCCTCCGTATAGTAAGTCGGAGCTGCATACGTGGTGGTGTAGTATTCAGGAGCTTTCGTGCTGTAATACTTGGGAGCCTCGGTGTAGTAAGTGGGTGCCGCATATGTTGTGGGGTAGTACTCGGGCGACTTTGTAGTGTAATAACTGGGGGCAGCATACGTCGTCGTGTAGTACGGCGCAGCAGTGGTAGTTTGGTATGAATAACCACCATAGTTAGAAGACGGAGAACCCATTGGCACAGCTATGCACGATCCAGCCATAACGGCAACAGTAATTAGAAGTGTAATGCCATGGATACCTATACCGATGGAAGAAAAACGAAATCAATTACTGATAGCTCACTGGAGTGTTAAAACATTACAATTAATGCTTAGAATTTAATTTAAATCTCATTCCAACATCTTCAGGAACATCACTAAATCATAGCCGTCCATCAACATCAATTTCTAGTCTAGTTAACCATTGTATACTTTACCCATTGTGGCAAGCCGAAATTTAGCAGATGGTAACGAGCAAAGGAATTCAGCAATTAGTAAACAACTAAACGTCTCTTGTTCCGTCAAAGATGAACACTCGACTGATTTTAGTTGTCTCTATTGCATCATTTTATACGATTTTGTGTCACCCTGATGTTGCTCGCCATCCCCAGCGGGTATTACCTTCCAATATGACGTAACGATTCTTACCCTTTCCCTTTTTGTAGCCTACCATACACAGTGTGAATTGTGTGAATTAAATGTCAATTATTACCCATATCTGCAAAACTGCAAAAAACAATGTGAAATACAATTGAAGGAAAATATGCTGCTGTTGTCAGATTCAAGTTACTCGCTACACTGAATTAAAACACCTTTGTCCTCTCATTTTATAAGACTCCAAAGTCATCCTGTTTCAATTTATTCGCCCTGCGGTTACGACACGTGCACCTTACAGGTAGTGACAGCCAATATTCTTACCCCACCCCTGTTTGCTTGGCGTTTTTGTTTCCTGGAACCGCGGTAAAGGGCTGCTTGAATTGGTTCGATCCACTGGCGGTGAATGTTATGCATCCTAAATATCGCAATTAAAATGCCTCCCTTAATATTTTGTCTGCAAAATTATTGAACAGGAATGAAAAAGTTCACCGACATTCTCAAACTGGCAAATAAAATTCGACGAGTTGCAGCTGATTTGATTTTTATTGAACAGATAAGCTTTAGCTAACGATGAGTTCCCCATCTGGATCATATAAACACCCCAATTAAAAATTTCATTTAACATTCAACACCATAAATAAACTGCCAATATGAATTTTTATTTCCACACGCGTCGAGTGGCCAACAAACAAAGATCTGGATATTTCTTGACCAGCCTCTCCCAGTCATCATCATCTTGCATTGCGCCCTGGAACATGGCATCAAAGACGGAGCTCCTGGCCGACAAAATAGCGACCATTGGCTCGATCTCGTCGAAACAGAACGTACGACGTCACAGTTTAATTGATTGAAGAATTAATCAGACAATTGCCTGTCAGCGTTAGTCTCACCAACACTCTTAGAAAACTTGATATCCAAAGTTTAATAGGGAATAGCGTATAGAGTCTATGGATTTTTGAACAAGCGATAACAAACGGTTAAAATACGAAAGAAGATATTGCGTTTTTAAAGCCGGTTTTATTAAATTTTCACGTGAAATTAACTATTAAACATGACAGAGAAACTACGCAGGGAAAAGCTAGGGTACGAGTTAGTAAAATGCAAAGACTATATCATCGATCGTTTGAAACGAAAAATGTGCGAATAAACTTCAATGTGTTGACTACAGGCACATTAACATGTAGTTTCAGTGCTGTAAGTTGAGCTTGATTTAGTAGATTGAGAGCACCTCGTGTTGTCCTTTAAAACTTTACCTACCGCGTTATGGAGTGAGCTGTACCTTTGGTGTAACAAGTGGGTGCAGAAAACGTGATGATTGCAAGCGGGCGTAGGTGTGAAATGTAATGCGTCGTTGATTATTATGCAATCAATTTTCTTAATCAATTAACATTTCACAAACGCGTGAAATGAAAATGTTCAGAAGCTGCATTTCCTCCGCTGAGGTATTTCGTTTAATCTTTTGAAATAACTCGCTCAAAATATCAGACTAGCAAAACTAAACTCTTATTGATTAGCGAATGTGAAACGATTGATTGATGTGTTGAGTACAAACAACGTAATTAGAAGTTGATTAACGGCAACATTTATTATAGACAAATGAGCTAGTACCACATTCCAAATCGGAAGTGATTCTAGTCAAGAACATAAATAAAGCTGAAGCAAAATTATGATGATCAATAACGCCTTCGGTAGAACTTTACATTAAACAGTGAAGCATTGTTTTTGTTAACGAGCTAATTAAAATCACAGGGCTATCAATAGTACTCTGGGGCTTCAGTTTGGTAGCTGCTGGGAGCTGAGTAATACTTAGGTTCCTTTCGTTTCTCGGTAGACCTTCGGTGGTATTGTTGACGGGTTTGTTAAAGAGTAACATCATTATTTACACGACAATCACTTGTGGTGTATTTGAGTGCCAATTGTTCACGCTCCTGCAAAATGGGTTGTTCGTTTTTAGAGAAATTAGTTGACATAGACCAAGCGGGTTTTTATTAGCTTCTAATACATTCAGTCCGATACATTTGCTGTGAACGTGATTAACTCTAGATGACTGATATAAGCTTTGAATCATAATATCATGATATCACACATGATATAACACCCCAAATTACAAATTTTATTCAATTTTCAAACGTCTGGGCTATTTGGTATCTAATAAAATGATATCCAGTGGAATCTAGAGACATACGAAACAGATGTTAAATTTCTATTACCTTTGTACATCTGATAAAATCGAACAAGTTTAAGAAATTAATGAAAAAAGGGCAAGATCATGAAAACTTGAGGGAGAGGAGATTTAAAGAAATCAATGTTGACCATGGAAAACTCTAATTGTAATTACAGAAAACCCAAGTTAAGCCTTTACCTCTGGCAGCTGGCTCATTGCCTCCGGTTTTCCGATTTTCATTGCCTCCGATTTTGATGCAAAATGCCTAAAAAATGCAAAAGAATTGACTGTACAAGTGATGGAACATACACGAACTTCTCTTCTTTCCTCGTTACTGAAATTTCTGTCTTAGTCAAAGAAACTAAAAGAATGAGAGATAAGCGTCTACGTTTTCTAGTCGATTTAAGTTTGGTTAATATCAGTGATAAGAACTGAACTCCAAAGTCCAAACCATCAGCGAAATTATTATGATGATACCTCGGCTGCAATCCTGAGGATAAATCCCAAAATTTCTTATTATTTCTCGTGCAATTGAACATGGCTGATGTTGATCATTGAATTCCATTAGTCTGAAATATTTACCTTTTCTTTGAGGTTTGTTGCAAACAGCATGACATCAGCACGCCGTGATAGTCTACTAAAAAACGTCTATTGTATAACTACATAAAATTAAAATTCAGTTAGGGTTTTGCAATTCACCAATTAAAATCTTTGGGGCCATCAATAGTACTTTGGAACTTCAGTGTAGTGCGCTGGAGCAGCATAGGTAGTGGTGTAGTACTCGGCCTTCTCTATAGCGTAGTACTCCGGGCCTTAGTTGTATAATAAGAGGCAGTAGCATAGTTTTGTGGAGCATTGGTGTAGTTGTCTGGCTTGGCGTATGAGGTGTAGGCTTCAGTGTAGTAACTTGGAGGCGAGTAATATTTTGGGGCCTCAGTGTAGAATGCAGGGGTGACGAGGTTGTTGTGTAGTAGTTGGGCTCGGTGTAGTAAGATGGAGCAGCTGTGGTGTAATAAGACGGAGCTACGTAATACTTGTTTGCTTCTGTTGCGGTGTAGTAGACAACAGTAAGGGGTGTAGCTGGGAGCAGCATATAGTACTTCGGGGCTTCGCTGGAATAACTTGGTGTAGCGTATGTCGTAGTTTAGTACACCAGTGCCTCTGTGTAGTAACTTGGGGCCGATTATTATTTGAGGGCTTAAAAAACTAATCCTTTTGAATGCCATGCAGGTAGGCACAAATTCAATTGAATTGGTTAAAATCAAAACTGATCACAGGTTTGATTCCTACGATCAAATGCTAAAATAAAACGTCCAATTACTCATAACTGCAAAACTGGAAAACACGATGTGAAATAACACCAATGAAAAATGTCGTACTGCTGTTGTCGTGTCCAAATTGCTTCCAACATTGAATTGAAACACCTTTGTCCTCTCATTATATGCGACACCAAAATCACCCTGTTTCAACGCATTAGCCCTGCGGTTACGACACGTGCACCTTTCAGGTAATGACGTAACAGCCAATATTCTTACCCCACCCTTTTTGTTTGGCGTTTTTATTTCCTGGAAACGCGTTAAACGGTTCCTAGAATTGGATTGATCCATTTGCAGTGGACGTGATGCATCCTAGATATTCAGGTGACATTTCTCATTTAATATTCAATCTGCTAAATTAGTTAACGGGCATGAAAAAGTTAACGGAATTCCTCAAACTGACAAATGAAATGCGACGAATTTCAGTCCAAAATCTGATTTGGTTTTTATTGAACAGATAAGCTTTAGATAGTGGTCAGTTCCCCGTATTGATGATATAGCAACCCAGATTTCAAATGTTATTTAAAACTCAACATATAGAAAGGCTGCCAACATAAATTATTATTTCAACATGCGTCGGCTGGCCAACAGAGAAAGGTCAGGATAATTCTTGATCAGCCTCTCCCAATCATCTTGTTTACATATTTCTCTTCCACGCGATTCTACGAAAATGAGTGTTGCTTCTTTAATAGAATCGATTGAGTGAACGTGCGCCCACGCCATTAGATTAATAGCGTTCTCCAATTTGATGCAAGTTAACAAGAACTGAACACACTCGTCTTTCAGGTCCTCAATGTTGTACATATCGGCCGCAACATATAAAGGCTGGGCGATTTCCTCTGATAATTTCGTCGATGTTCGACCAAAGTAAATGTAATGGAGCAATTGTTTGAAAATATCCGGTTTGATATCTTTGATGCAAACTTTTCTCGTGTTTGTTTCTTGCATTCCGCTCTGGAACATGGCTGCGAAGACGGAGCTCCTAACCGACAAAATAGCGACATGACCACCGATTGACTCGTCTCTTTCGGCTGCGTCGAAATGGAATGTAACATCGCAGTTCAACTGATTGACGTACAAACTCACGAATTGCATCTGTGCGTTCATCTCGCCAGTCGTTCTTGAAAAGTTAATCCACAGCACGCAAGGGATCTTTGTTTGCTTCAACTCAAAACGTTGAGATCCAAAGGGCATTTTTGCGGACTTCCATTGACCTGGAGAGATCGGCTTCAAAAAGAATGTCGGACTTGCGTTGATGCTGGCCCAAACAGCAGTTAGCTTGCAGTGGTCATCGTGTCGAAAACACGATGACGTGTTCTCCAAGGAGAGTTCAACCATAAATTCAAAGCTGGATGAGGAAGTTTCGCAATCAGCACCGAGTTGGTTCGGTTGGTAGGACGTCCGGGAAAGATGAAAGGAAAAGATCCCCGGACAAATGTGGTTGAGCTTAAATTTGGCCACGTCTTGGCGTGACGTTTCATACTCGGTGGTGTTGAATGTCCCTTGAATTTTAAATGAACCATCATCCAGTTCTGTTACTTGAAAATCAGGTACAGATGATGGGTGCTTTTCCGGTGACACAGCAGCTGTATTCGCCAGGCGCTCCCGTCCCCGTGCAATGATGACAAATTGCTGTTTTGGTTCTTCTTCAGTAATATCTAATAACATGTTTTCGATAGAATATAGACGCATATGCACAGACGTTAAATTTCCTCTTACCTTTTTCCCCGGATTAAGGTTTTCCTTGACAAAAGAAAACAGAAAAAACAAACAAACAAAGGGGAAAATGTTTAGAGAAACGAAACATGTAATACTTTAGACGAAATTACTAACTGCCACGTAGGTTACCTGTTCCCAAAAACGTCTGCTCATTTTCTCAAGTTTTCTTCTTTATCTTCTCTTCTTATGCGATGGTCGTTTGAGATTATCGCGTTTGATGCACAATGCCTAAAAAAATCGTGAAAGAACAAATAGAGTAATAAATTAAGAGAATCCCGTTCAACTTTCTAATGGAACATACACGAACTTCAATTATTTCCTCTTTACTGAAATCTTTTTGCTAGTCAAAGAAACTAAAATGTGAGAGATAAGAGATAAGATACTGATGTTTTCCATGGTCGCTTGAGTTTAATAGTTATTCACACGTGCGATAACAACTTAACTCCAAATTATCAGCGAAATAGTTACGACGACACCTCGGCTGCGACCCTGAAGATACGTAAATTGCAAATAATCATTTAATTTCTGCTTCAATTAGACATAAGTGATATTGACAATGGAATTTCATTAGTTTAAAGTAGTCTATTTACCTTTGCTTTGAGATTTGTTGTAAACAGCATGATATCAGTAAACTGGAAATAAGAATAGGCTCCTACATCATCTGAAAACCAACCTGCAAGAAAATCTGTCTACTTAAAGACAATTTGATTCCACATTTTAATTGTTAAAAATGCAAACTGAAATGACGACACGCACACCTTACAGGTAATGACGTAACAACCAATAGTCTTACCCTTTTTGACGTTTTTGTTTCCTGGAAAGAGCGTTAAAGGGCTCCTAGAATTGGTTCGATCTATTTGCAGTGAACGTAATACATCCCAGATTTCTCAGGTAAAATTTCTCATTTAATATTCAATTTTCTTTACGTAAATTACGGAACAAGCATGAAAAAGTTCACACAATTTATCAAACTGGCAAATGAAACTTGACAAGTTGCAGCACCAAATCAGATTTTTTATTAAACATATTTAAGTTTTTTCTCCATCTTGATGACATAACATCCCAATTTAGAAATTGATTTAATTTTCAACATATAGATACTCTGCCCGACAGAGAGTGTTATTTCCACATGCTTCGAGTGGCTAACAAACAAAGATCTGGATAATTCTTGATCAGCCTCTCCCAATCATCTTGTTTGCATATTTCTTTTCCATGTGATGCCACGAAAGCGAGTGCTGCTTCTTTAAGGGAATCGACTGCATGGACGTGCGCCCACGCCATTAGATTAATAGCGTTCTCCAATTTGATGCAAGTTAACAAGAACTGAACACATTTGTCTTTCAGTTCGTCAACGTCGTACATATCGGCCGCAACAAACAAAGGCTGGGCGTTTTCCTCTGACAACTTTGTCGATGTTCAACCAGAGTAAATGTAACGGAGCAATTGTTTGAAAATATCCGGTTTGATATCTTTGATGCGAACTTTTCTCGTGCTCGTTTCTTGCATTCCGCCGTGAAACATGGCAGCGAAGACGGAGCTCCTGGCCGACAAAAGGATGACATGACCACCGATCGGCTCGGCTTCATCGATCTCACTCTTTTTCTCCGACATTACTCAGTAGATAATAAAGTAAAACACACTTTTAATTGCACTCGGCACAGCTGTTGAATTCCCTACTATCCTTTACCCAAGTGGTTTTTGAGAATATCCTCCTTGGCGAAACTGAACACAAGGAATTAAATCAAACACAACGAGGATGTGAACATCAACCCGGACGACATTACATCAAGTGACACTAAGCTGCACTTGTTTGCACAGATTTTTTCTTCGAAAACGCCCATTCCCTTCCTCTTCTTTTCTAGTTTACCTTCCCCTTTGCATCGATGTCCGTCGGCGTTATTCAATTTGGCGGCGGAGATGCAACCTCTACGTTACCAACGGCTCACATACGAATGAAAATATCGCGTTTTTAAAGCCGAGTTACTCTTCATGGAACAGCTATAGTACACGAATAAATGTGGTGCGTGCCAATTATTTGAACGAACACTGTAGCAATAGACTTTAAAGTGTTCGGTCTTCATTGTGCAATATGCTGAGTCCTGGCCGTGTAATCGGGCATGGGTAACGTATTTGTTAGATGTGATGTGTAGTTGAAAATGATTTAATGGACTATGTTCTTAACCTATCTGAATGGAAAACATACGGTGAACAGATCCTTATTTCACGTTTTCTATTTAAACTTGACCAGTCACGTGTTTCTAACTCCGGACTAGCAACGTAGCTCTCACTATGCGACCAACGAATGCGATGTGACTAGAAGTTGTTTAACGGCATCATTTATTAGACAACTGAACTAGTACCAGATTCCAATCTGAAGTGATACAATTCAGAATATAAATAAAGCTGAAACGAAATTGTGATGATCAATAACGTCAACCAGTAGAACTTTACATTTAAAAGTGGAACATTGTTTTTGTTAGCAAGCTGATTAAAATCAAAGGGCTATCGATAGTACTTTGGGGCTTCAGTTTTGTAGCTGGGAGCTTAATTATTGAGTTTGAAACTACGATATTTACCCATGATTGTAAGATTATGTGGACTGGATAGTGAACGGCTGTGTGAGTGTGACACTCTCCTTCCTACCGTTGCCGATCGATGAGTCCACTCGACTGGTTCCAATTTTGATTTGTCTTCATTTTATAAGAATTTGTGTCCCCCTAATGCACGCCACTAGCCTATGACGTTGAAAATTACAAGGGCTATATTATTCTTACCCCACCTTAAGTGACGTTTTCACATTTCCTTGTGATTCTCTTCCCTTTTGGCGTTTGGCAATTGCGATTTAAAGGCACGTAACCAGAGAAAAACAGACTATTCTTAACTGATCGCACATTCGCTTTTTTGCTTTGAATTTTCACCAGTTTGAAGGAAAAAAGTGAATATGTACTTAAATGAGTTAATGAATTAACGTGATACGTAACGTCAAGATTGGAATTAACATTGACTATAAATGCTAGAATTTGGTAGTGACGATCCTAGATTGTTTTATTTCCGACAACTGGAATAATTTTATTTCCGACAACTGGAATAACACTTAAACAATGCGTGAGCCAATTAGTGCCAACATCGGCCGCAAGGCGATATGGAGGATTCTTGCATGTCGTTAACGGTCTTGATGCGTGATGCCACACCCTAATTCTTGAGTGCTTGAAAGTAATATGAAATTTTAAACATTCAATTAAGTTATTTGTTTTATAGTCAAGTCAAATGATATTCATCATTGTTTTCCCAATAATGTTCATTTAAGACATTGTGTAATATTTTCTCAGAATTTAAATGGGAGTTAGTTTTATGTCGGAAATTGCCCGATTTTTTTATCAACGTGGTTTGGTGCCTAAATTCACGGTATATAAGAGTTGAGTGCATTTCTTTGTGTAGCGGCACTTGAAATGACTGGGTATGTCACCCTCCCAATGTTGGGATTGCTAGTAACCAAGAGTCTGTAAGCAAATACAACTCGAAACGTCAAGCGTTGGTATGGGATTGGCCCACCATTCCAATGCAAGGCTGAATAGAGAGGTAAGAGCCATCAGCTGATGTCACGATGTGGGTCATATAGTACAGCAATATGATCCGGGCCAACATCGTGACAGGTCTGGAGGATACTAGCATGTCATTCAAGAGCTTAGCGCAACCCTTTTTTTTTTTTTATCAATAATTAAAATCTAAACTGGCAAACCAAAACTTCTAACATCTAGTCCGAATATTTGAGCATTTCCTTTTAAGGGAATTTCAGATTGAAATTAGGAAATTAACATTAGTGGTGGAAATGCAAACTAAAAAATTTTAAGCTACATCCTGCTACGCAATTAAACACGGTTAAGATAAGTGGATTTCAACCTTGCCCAACTCAATGTTAATTGGCTAATGCAATGAATTAAAGCAATGCTACGCAACCAATACGCAACCAACACAATACTACGCAACCAAATCAATTATACCAGACTCATAAAAACCAATGAATTCTCACTATTGTTCTAGTGTATAAATGCGTTCAGCAGTTACAATGTTGTAGGGAAACAAATCGCTTTCATTAGCTTTATTTGATACAGAATAAAAACAACGAGGGGATTTGTTAACGGCATTATATCTGTATTCAACAATTCATTTGGAAACATTTGTATGGAACGACTACTGAATGCATAAATGGAATTACTTATTTTGGAACGAGGACTGTAAATGATAAAATCAAATCTGAATATTCCATCGTCGAGCTTGATGGACAACGCAATTTTCACGATTAATAGTACTTGGGAGCCTCAGTGTAGTAGGATGGGGTTGCATAGGTTGTTGTGTAGTATTTCGGAGCTTCAGTGTAGTAGCTAGGAGTAGCATATGCTGTGGTATACTCGGGGGCCTTTGTAGTATAATATCTTGGAGCCTCAGTCTGGTAATATTTAGGGGCCTCAGTCTGGTAATATTTGGGGGCCTCAGTCTGGTAATATTTGGGGGCCTCAGTGTAGTAAGCTGGAGCAGCGTAAGTGGTTGTGTAGTATTCAGCAGCCTCAGTGTAGTAAGCCGGAGCAGCGTAGGTGGTGGTGTAGTACTTGGGCGCCTCAGTGTAGTAGCTTGGGGCACCGTACGTTGTGGTGTATTCGGGGGCCTTTGTAGTATAATATTGCGGTGCCTCTGTCTGGTAATACTTGGGAGACTCAGTGTAGTAAGCTGGAGCAGCGTATGTTGTGGTGTAGTACTCAGCTTTCTTCGTGTAATACTCCTGGCCGGCAGTTGTGTAGTATTCAGTGGCCTTTGTGGTATAGTATTGAGGAGCTTCAGTGTAGTAAACCGGAGCGGCATATGTTGTAGTGTAGTACTTCGGGGCTTCTGTATAATAGCTTGGAGCCGCATATGTTGTAGTGTATTGTGGAGCCGAATATTTGGGAGCCTCAGTGTAATAAGCTGGAGCGGCGTAAGTGGTGGTGTAGTATTCAGCTTTCTTTGTGTAGTACTCTGGGGCAATAGTTGTGTAGTATTCAGCAGCCTCAGTATAGTAAGACGGAGCAGCATAAGTTGTGGTGTAGTAAGTAGGTTCGACGTAGTACGAAGGAGCAGTCGTGGTGTAATAACTTGGGGCAGCGTAGTACTTCGGGGCTTCAGTGTAGTAGGTCGGCTCGGAGTAATAAGATGGGGCGGCTTCATTGTAGTAGGTTGGTGCTACGTAATACTTGGGCGCCTCTGTAGTTGTGTAGTACGACACGGTTGTAGTGTAGCTTGGAGCAGAGTAATATTTCGGGGCCTCGGTGTAGTAAACTGGTGAAGCGTAAGTTGTGGTGTAATACTCAGGGGCCTTTGTGGTATAGTAGGTGGTAGCCTCGGTGTAGTAGCTTGGAGTGGCATACGTTGTCGTGTAATACACTGGCGATCCTGTGTAATAGCTCGGTGCGGAGTAATATTTTGGTTCCTCCGTATAGTAAGTCGGAGCTGCATACGTGGTGGTGTAGTATTCAGGAGCTTTCGTGCTGTAATACTTGGGAGCCTCGGTGTAGTAAGTGGGTGCCGCATATGTTGTGGGGTAGTACTCGGGCGACTTTGTAGTGTAATAACTGGGGGCAGCATACGTCGTCGTGTAGTACGGCGCAGCAGTGGTAGTTTGGTATGAATAACCACCATAGTTAGAAGACGGAGAACCCATTGGCACAGCTATGCACGATCCAGCCATAACGGCAACAGTAATTAGAAGTGTAATGCCATGGATACCTATACCGATGGAAGAAAAACGAAATCAATTACTGATAGCTCACTGGAGTGTTAAAACATTACAATTAATGCTTAGAATTTAATTTAAATCTCATTCCAACATCTTCAGGAACATCACTAAATCATAGCCGTCCATCAACATCAATTTCTAGTCTAGTTAACCATTGTATACTTTACCCATTGTGGCAAGCCGAAATTTAGCAGATGGTAACGAGCAAAGGAATTCAGCAATTAGTAAACAACTAAACGTCTCTTGTTCCGTCAAAGATGAACACTCGACTGATTTTAGTTGTCTCTATTGCATCATTTTATACGATTTTGTGTCACCCTGATGTTGCTCGCCATCCCCAGCGGGTATTACCTTCCAATATGACGTAACGATTCTTACCCTTTCCCTTTTTGTAGCCTACCATACACAGTGTGAATTGTGTGAATTAAATGTCAATTATTACCCATATCTGCAAAACTGCAAAAAACAATGTGAAATACAATTGAAGGAAAATATGCTGCTGTTGTCAGATTCAAGTTACTCGCTACACTGAATTAAAACACCTTTGTCCTCTCATTTTATAAGACTCCAAAGTCATCCTGTTTCAATTTATTCGCCCTGCGGTTACGACACGTGCACCTTACAGGTAGTGACAGCCAATATTCTTACCCCACCCCTGTTTGCTTGGCGTTTTTGTTTCCTGGAACCGCGGTAAAGGGCTGCTTGAATTGGTTCGATCCACTGGCGGTGAATGTTATGCATCCTAAATATCGCAATTAAAATGCCTCCCTTAATATTTTGTCTGCAAAATTATTGAACAGGAATGAAAAAGTTCACCGACATTCTCAAACTGGCAAATAAAATTCGACGAGTTGCAGCTGATTTGATTTTTATTGAACAGATAAGCTTTAGCTAACGATGAGTTCCCCATCTGGATCATATAAACACCCCAATTAAAAATTTCATTTAACATTCAACACCATAAATAAACTGCCAATATGAATTTTTATTTCCACACGCGTCGAGTGGCCAACAAACAAAGATCTGGATATTTCTTGACCAGCCTCTCCCAGTCATCATCATCTTGCATTGCGCCCTGGAACATGGCATCAAAGACGGAGCTCCTGGCCGACAAAATAGCGACCATTGGCTCGATCTCGTCGAAACAGAACGTACGACGTCACAGTTTAATTGATTGAAGAATTAATCAGACAATTGCCTGTCAGCGTTAGTCTCACCAACACTCTTAGAAAACTTGATATCCAAAGTTTAATAGGGAATAGCGTATAGAGTCTATGGATTTTTGAACAAGCGATAACAAACGGTTAAAATACGAAAGAAGATATTGCGTTTTTAAAGCCGGTTTTATTAAATTTTCACGTGAAATTAACTATTAAACATGACAGAGAAACTACGCAGGGAAAAGCTAGGGTACGAGTTAGTAAAATGCAAAGACTATATCATCGATCGTTTGAAACGAAAAATGTGCGAATAAACTTCAATGTGTTGACTACAGGCACATTAACATGTAGTTTCAGTGCTGTAAGTTGAGCTTGATTTAGTAGATTGAGAGCACCTCGTGTTGTCCTTTAAAACTTTACCTACCGCGTTATGGAGTGAGCTGTACCTTTGGTGTAACAAGTGGGTGCAGAAAACGTGATGATTGCAAGCGGGCGTAGGTGTGAAATGTAATGCGTCGTTGATTATTATGCAATCAATTTTCTTAATCAATTAACATTTCACAAACGCGTGAAATGAAAATGTTCAGAAGCTGCATTTCCTCCGCTGAGGTATTTCGTTTAATCTTTTGAAATAACTCGCTCAAAATATCAGACTAGCAAAACTAAACTCTTATTGATTAGCGAATGTGAAACGATTGATTGATGTGTTGAGTACAAACAACGTAATTAGAAGTTGATTAACGGCAACATTTATTATAGACAAATGAGCTAGTACCACATTCCAAATCGGAAGTGATTCTAGTCAAGAACATAAATAAAGCTGAAGCAAAATTATGATGATCAATAACGCCTTCGGTAGAACTTTACATTAAACAGTGAAGCATTGTTTTTGTTAACGAGCTAATTAAAATCACAGGGCTATCAATAGTACTCTGGGGCTTCAGTTTGGTAGCTGCTGGGAGCTGAGTAATACTTAGGTTCCTTTCGTTTCTCGGTAGACCTTCGGTGGTATTGTTGACGGGTTTGTTAAAGAGTAACATCATTATTTACACGACAATCACTTGTGGTGTATTTGAGTGCCAATTGTTCACGCTCCTGCAAAATGGGTTGTTCGTTTTTAGAGAAATTAGTTGACATAGACCAAGCGGGTTTTTTATTAGCTTCTAATACATTCAGTCCGATACATTTGCTGTGAACGTGATTAACTCTAGATGACTGATATAAGCTTTGAATCATAATATCATGATATCACACATGATATAACACCCCAAATTACAAATTTTATTCAATTTTCAAACGTCTGGGCTATTTGGTATCTAATAAAATGATATCCAGTGGAATCTAGAGACATACGAAACAGATGTTAAATTTCTATTACCTTTGTACATCTGATAAAATCGAACAAGTTTAAGAAATTAATGAAAAAAAGGGCAAGATCATGAAAACTTGAGGGAGAGGAGATTTAAAGAAATCAATGTTGACCATGGAAAACTCTAATTGTAATTACAGAAAACCCAAGTTAAGCCTTTACCTCTGGCAGCTGGCTCATTGCCTCCGGTTTTCCGATTTTCATTGCCTCCGATTTTGATGCAAAATGCCTAAAAAACGCAAAAGAATTGACTGTACAAGTGATGGAACATACACGAACTTCTCTTCTTTCCTCGTTACTGAAATTTCTGTCTTAGTCAAAGAAACTAAAAGAATGAGAGATAAGCGTCTACGTTTTCTAGTCGATTTAAGTTTGGTTAATATCAGTGATAAGAACTGAACTCCAAAGTCCAAACCATCAGCGAAATTATTATGATGATACCTCGGCTGCAATCCTGAGGATAAATCCCAAAATTTCTTATTATTTCTCGTGCAATTGAACATGGCTGATGTTGATCATTGAATTCCATTAGTCTGAAATATTTACCTTTTCTTTGAGGTTTGTTGCAAACAGCATGACATCAGCACGCCGTGATAGTCTACTAAAAACGTCTATTGTATAACTACATAAAATTAAAATTCAGTTAGGGTTTTGCAATTCACCAATTAAAATCTTTGGGGCCATCAATAGTACTTTGGAACTTCAGTGTAGTGCGCTGGAGCAGCATAGGTAGTGGTGTAGTACTCGGCCTTCTCTATAGCGTAGTACTCCGGGCCTTAGTTGTATAATAAGAGGCAGTAGCATAGTTTTGTGGAGCATTGGTGTAGTTGTCTGGCTTGGCGTATGAGGTGTAGGCTTCAGTGTAGTAACTTGGAGGCGAGTAATATTTTGGGGCCTCAGTGTAGAATGCAGGGGTGACGAGGTTGTTGTGTAGTAGTTGGGCTCGGTGTAGTAAGATGGAGCAGCTGTGGTGTAATAAGACGGAGCTACGTAATACTTGTTTGCTTCTGTTGCGGTGTAGTAGACAACAGTAAGGGGTGTAGCTGGGAGCAGCATATAGTACTTCGGGGCTTCGCTGGAATAACTTGGTGTAGCGTATGTCGTAGTTTAGTACACCAGTGCCTCTGTGTAGTAACTTGGGGCCGATTATTATTTGAGGGCTTAAAAAACTAATCCTTTTGAATGCCATGCAGGTAGGCACAAATTCAATTGAATTGGTTAAAATCAAAACTGATCACAGGTTTGATTCCTACGATCAAATGTTAAAATAAAACGTCCAATTACTCATAACTGCAAAGCTGGGAAAACACGATGTGAAATAACACCAATGAAAAATGTCGTACTGCTGTTGTCGTGTCCAAATTGCTTACAACATTGAATTGAAACACCTTTGTCCTCTCATTATATGCGACACCAAAATCACCCTGTTTCAACGCATTAGCCCTGCGGTTACGACACGTTAACCTTTCAGGTAATGACGTAACAGCCAATATTCTTACCCCACCCTTTTTGTTTGGCGTTTTTATTTCCTGGAAACGCGTTAAACGGTTCCTAGAATTGGATTGATCCATTTGCAGTGGACGTGATGCATCCTAGATATTCAGGTGAAATTTCTCATTTAATATTCAATCTGCTAAATTAGTTAACGGGCATGAAAAAGTTAATGGAATTCCTCAAACTGGCAAATGATATTCGATGATTTTCAGTCCAAAATCTGATTTAGTTTTTATTGAACAGATAAGCTTTAGATAGTGGTCAGTTCCCCGTATTGGTGATATAGCATCCCAGATTTCAAATATTATTTAAAACATATACATATAGATATGCTGCCAACATAAATTGTTATTTCAACATGCGTCGGCTGGCCAACAGAGAAAGGTCAGGATAATTCTTGATCAGCCTCTCCCAATCATCTTGTTTACATATTTCTCTTCCACGCGATTCTACGAAAGTGAGTGTTGCTTCTTTAATAGAATCGATTGAGAGAACGTGCGCCCACGCCATTAGATTAATAGCGTTCTCCAATTTGATGCAAGATAACAAGAACTGAACACATTCGTCTTTCAGGTCCTCAATGTCGTACATATCGGCCGCAACATATAAAGGCTGGGCGATTTCCTCTGATAATTTCGTCGATGTTCGACCAGAGTAAATGTAATAGAGCAATTGTTTGAAAATATCCGGTTTGATATCTTTGATGCAAACTTTTCTCGTGTTTGTTTCTTGCATTCCGCTCTGGAACATGGCTGCGAAGATGGAGCTTCTAACCGACAAAATATTGACATGACCGCCGATGGACTCGTCTTTTTCGGCTGTGTCGAAATGGAATGTAACATCGCAGTTGAACTGATTGACGTACAAATTAATGAATTGCATCTGTGCGTTCATCTCGCCACAAGTTCTTGAAAAGTTAATATGCAGCACGTAAGGGATCTTTGTTTGCTTCAACTCAAAACGTTGAGATCCAAAAGGCATTTTTGCGGACTTCCATTGACCTGGAGAGATCGGCTTCAAAAGAATGTCGGACTTGCGTTGATGCTGGCCCAAACAGCAGTTAGCTTGCAGTGGTCATCGTGTCGAAAACACGATGACGTGTTCTCCAAGGAGAGTTCAACCATAAATTCAAAGCTGGATGAGGAAGTTTCGCAATCAGCACCGAGTTGGTTCGGTTGGTAGGACGTCCGGGAAAGATTAAAGGAAAAGAGCCCCGGACAAATGTGGTTGAGCTTAAATTTCACCTTTTGGCGTGACGTTTCATATTCGGTGGTGTTGAATGTCCCTTGAATTTTAAATGAACCATCATCCAGTTCTGTTACTTGAAAATCAGGTACAGGTGATGGGTGCTTTTCCGGTGACAAAGCAGCTGTATTCGCCAGGAGCTCCCGAACCAGGATCTTCCGAGCCAGGAATAGTCTTGCAGTGATACTAGACCGTTTTGGTTTTTCTTCAATAATATCTAATAACATGATTTCGATAGAATATAGACGCATATGCACAGACGTTAAATTTCCTCTTACCTTTTTCCCCGGATTAAGTTTTTCCTTGACAAAAGAAAAAAGAAAAAACAAACAAACAAAGGGAAAAATGTTTAGAGAAACGAAACATGTAATACTTTAGACGAAATTACTAACTGCCACGTAGGTTGGCGGTTTCCACAAACGACTGTCCATTTTCTCAAGTTTTCTTCTTTATCTTCTCTTCTTATGCGATGGTCGTTTGAGATTATCGCGTTTGATGCACAATGCCTAAAAAAATTGTGAAAGAACAAATAGAGTAATAAATTTAGAGAATCCCATTCAACTTTCTAATGGAACATACACGAACTTCAATTCTTTCCTCTTTACTGAAATCTTTTTGCTAGTCAAAGAAACTAAAATGTGAGAGATAAGAGATAAGATAATATGTTTTCCATGGTCGCTTGAGTCTAGTTCACACGTACGATAACAACTCAACTCCAAATTATCAGCGAAATAGTTATGACGACATCTTGGCTGCGAGCGACCCTGAAGATACGTAAATAGCAAATAATCATTTAATTTCTGCTTCAATTAGACATAAGTGATATTGATAATTGAATTTCATAAGTTTAAAGTAGTCTATTTACCTTTGCTTTGAGATTTGTTGTAAACAGCATGATATCAGCAAACTGAAAATAAAAGTAGGCTCCTACATCATCTGAAAACCAACCTGCAAGACAATCTGTCTACTTAAAGACAATTTGATTCCAAATTTTAATTGTTAAAAATGCAAACTGAAACGACGACATGCACACCTTAAATATAACGTAACAGCCACTATTCTTACCCTTTTTGACGTTTTTGTTTCCTGGAAAGAACGTTAAAGGGCTCCTAGAATTGGTTCGATCCATTTGCAGTGAACGTAATACATCCCAGATTTCTCAGGTAAAATTTCTCATTTAATATTCAATTTGCTTTAAATTATGGAACAAGTATGAAAAAATTCACGCAATTTATCAAACTGGCAAATGAAACTCGACAAGTTGCAGCACCAAATCAGATTTTTTATTAAAAAGATTTCAGTTTTTTCTCCATCTTGATGACATAACATCCCAATTTAGAAATTGATTTAATTGTAAACATATAGATACTCTGCCCGACAGAGAGTGTTATTTCCACATGCTTCGAGTGGCTAACAAACAAAGATCTGGATAATTCTTGATCAGTCTCTCCCAATCATCTTGTTTGCATATTTCTTTTCCATGTGATGCCACGAAAGCGAGTTCTGCTTCTTTAAGGGAATCGACTGCATGGACGTGCGCCCACGCCATTAGATTAATAGCGTTCTCCAATTTGATGCAAGTTAACAAGAACTGAACACACTCGTCTTTCAGGTCCTCAATGTCGTACATATCGGCCGCAACAAACAAAGGCTGGGCGTTTTCCTCTGACAACTTTGACGATGTTCGACCAGAGTAAATGTAATGGAGCAATTGTTTGAAAATATCCGCTTTGATGTCTTTGATGCAAACTTTTCTCGTACTCGTTTCTTGCATTCCGCCGTGGAACATGGCAGCGAAGACGGAGCTCCTGGCCGACAAAAGGAAGACATGACCACCGATCGGCTCGTCTTCATTGATCTCATCGAAACTGAACGAAACGTCACAGTTTAATTGATTGACGTACAAGTTCGTGAATTGCCTGTGAGCGTTAATCTCTCCAACACTTTGATAAAACTTGATCCAAAATTGGCAAGGAATTTCAGTTGCATCCCAATCTGGAATGACGGGGAACGTTTCGGACTTCCATACAATGTAAGGTAACTGGTCCAAAATGATTTTCTGACATCTACCGACGCGAGACCATACAGCAGCTGATTGGTCCCTACCATCCATAGAAATTAACCACTGCGATGTTGGGCATGCTTCACGCTTCAGCTTGAGATTCACCATGAACTGAGTATCGGGTGAGCACTCACATTGATCAGGCTCACGATCTTGCTTGTAGAACTTCAAGGTAAGCTTGTAGAAAGCTGAGGAATATTGGTCGAGTCTAAACGTCGTCTCTTGGCTTCCTCTTGCGTTTTCAATTGAGCTGATGTCGAATGCCCATTTAATATGATACAATCCGCCAGATAGCGCTGTTACCTGAACGTCTGATGGAACATTCACCGATATCGAAGAAGAAACATCTGAATCTGACAAACTGGCCATTTTCGTACTTGCCTCCAGAAGCACACTCTTTTTCTCCGACATTACTTAGTAGATAATGAAGTAAAACACACTTTTAATTGCACTCGGCACAGCTGTTGAATTCCCTACTATCCTTTACCCAAGTGGTTTTTGAGAATTTCCTCCTTGGCGAAACGAAACACAAGAGATTAAATCAAGCACAATCGAACACCAACCCGAGGCGACATTACATCAAGTGACACCTAAGCTGCACTTGTTTGCACAGATTTTTCTTCGAAAACGCCCATTCCCTTCCTCTTCTTTTCTAGTTTACCTTCCCCTTTGCACCGATGTCCGTCGGCGTTATTCAATTTGGCGGCGGAAATGCAACATCTACGTTAACCAACGGCTCACATACGAATGAAAATGTCGCGTTTTTAAAGCCGAGTTACTCTTCATGGAAGAGCTATAGTGCCCGAATAAATGTGGTACACAGAGTGCCAATTATTTGAACGAACACTGTAGCAGAGTAATAGAATACTATAGAGACTAGAATACTTCAGAGTAATAGTATCTATTACTCTGACTGTAGCAATAGACTTTAAAGTTTTCGGTCTTCATTGTGCAATATGCTGAGCCCTGACCGTGTAATCGGGCATGGGTAACGTATTTGTTAGATGTGATGTGTAGTTGAAAATGATTTAATGGACTATGTTCTTAACCCATCTGAATGGCAAACATACGGTGAAATAAAGATCCTTATTTCACGTTTCCTATTTAAACTTGAATAACTATAACTGCTAGAATTTAGTAGTGACGATCCTCGATTGTTTTATTTCCGACAACTGGAATAACACCTAAACAATGCGTGAGCCAATTAGTGCCAATATCGGCCGCAAGGTGATATGGAGGATTCTTGCATGTCTTTAACGGTGTTGATGCGTCATGCCACACCCTAAATCGTGAGTGCTTGAAAGTAATATGAAATTTTAAACATTTAATTAAGTTATTTGTTTTATAGTCAAGTCAAATGATATTCATCATTGTTTTCCCAATAATGTTCATTTAAGACATTGTGATTGGATTGCTAGTAACCAAGAGTCTGTAAGCAAATACAACTCGAAACGTCAAGCGTTGGTATGGGATTGGCCCCCCATTGCAATGCAAGACTGAATAGAGAGGTAAGAGCTATCAGCTGATGTCACGATGTGGATCATATAGTACAGCAATATGATCTCCGTCCGGGCAGGTCTGGAGGTTACTAAAATAGCAAGTCAATCAAGTGCTTAGCGCAACCCTTTTTTTTTTCTTTTTGTTTTCAACAACTATTTAAGCATTTCCCTAAAATAGAAATTACAGGATGAAACTAGGAAATTAGCTTTAATGGTGGAAATGCATACTGAAAGAATTTCGCTACACTATGCTATTCAATGAAATAGGGTAAACAGCAGAAGTAAGATTTAAAGATGCCCAATAAATTCTCTATGCCAATGGGCTAACGTAATGAATGAAGTCAATATTCTGTACTAGGTATCAGAAGATATAATATCATAAACAGATTCACAAATATTTGATATAACTCTAAAATTTTTTACTGTAAATTAATGTTCAGAATTACAAAGCTGTTCAAAGCAAAATTGAAATTGCCTTCACCCACCTTATTTGATAAAGAATAGACAAAATAATGGATTAGGTAACGATATACATTTGTATTCAACATTTCATTAAGAAACCACAATGTTATGGAACGACTGGTGAATGCATAAATATATATCAAGGAAATACTTAATTTGGAACGAGGACTACCAATGATAAAACAAAATCTAATTGACACTTCATCAAGCTAGATGGACAACACAATTTTAACGATTAATAGTACTTTGGTGGCTCAGTGTAGTAGGATGGGGTTGCATATGTTGTGTAGTAGGCTGGAGCCTCGGTGTAGTAACTGGGAGCAGAGTAAGTGGTGGTGTAGTACTCTGGCGCTTTTGTGGTGTAGTATTTGGGGGCTTCAGTTTGGTAGTAATTTGGAGCTGAGTAGTACTTTGGTGCCTCGGTGTAGTAGCTGGGAGCAGAATACGTTGTGGCGTAGTACTCGCGAGCCTTGGTGGCGTAGTACTCGGGAGCCTTGGTGGCGTAGTACTCGGGAGCCTTGGTGGCGTAGTACTCGGGAGCCTTGGTGGCGTAGTACTCGGGAGCCTTGGTGGCGTAGTACTCGAGGAGCCTTGGTGGCGTAGTACTCGGGAGCCTTGGTGGCGTAGTACTCGGGAGCCTTGGTGGTGTAGTACTCGGGAGCCTTGGTGGTGTAGTACTCGGGAGCCTTGGTGGTGTAGTACTCGGGAGCCTTGGTGGTGTAGTACTCGGGAGCCTTGGTGGTGTAGTACTCAGGAGCCTTGGTGGTGTAGTACTCGGGAGCCTTGGTGGTGTAGTACTCGGGAGCCTTGGTGGTGTAGTACTCGGAAGCCTTGGTGGTGTAGTACTCGGGAGCCTTGGTGGTGTAGTACTCGGGAGCGGAGTAAGTCGTAGTGTAATAGACGGGGGATTCGGTGTAGTAGCTTGGGGTAGCATAAGAATACGCGTAGTATTCAGGCGCCTTAGTGGTGTAGTACTTCGGAGCTTCGTTCAGGTAGTAGGTTGGAGCCGAATATTTAGGAGCCTCAGTGTAGTAAACGGGAGCAGCATAAGTGGTAGGGTAGTATTCGGCCTTTTCCATGGCGTAGTACTCGGGGACCTTAGTGGTATAATAAGAAGCTGTAGTGTAGTATTGTGGTGCATCGGTGTAGTAGCTTGGCTTGGCATATGTAGCAGAGTGTACCGGGGCTTCAGTGTAGTAGCTTGGTGCCGAGTAGTATTTGGCAGCTTCAGGGTAATAAGCTGGGGTGGCATAGGTTGTTGTGTAGTAGCTAGGCTCGGTGTAGTAAGACGGGGCGGAGTAATACTGAGGGGTCTCAGTGTAGTAAGTGGGCTCACTGTAGTAAGACCGAGCGGCTTCAGTGTAGTAAGTCGGAGCTACGTAGTACTTGGTTGCTTCTGCTTCGGTGTAGTAAGCAGCGGTAGTAGTAGAATAGCTGGGGACAGCATAGTACTTTGGGGCTTCGGTGTAGTAGCTTGGTGCAGCGTAAGTAGTTGAGTAGTACTCCGGTGCCTTAGGGGTGTAGTATTTGGGAGCCTCAGTGTAGTAGCTCGGAGCTGAGTAGGACTTGGGAGCTTCAGTGTAGTAGCTAGGAGCAGCATATGTTGTTGTATAATACTCGGCCTTCTTCGTTGTGTAGGACTCGGGAGCCTTGGTGGTGTAGTAGCTGGGGGCTGCATACGTCGTTGTGTAGTAAGGCGCCGGAGTAGTGTTGTACCCAGAAGACGATCCCATCGGTCCACCCATCGGTCCACCCATGGCCTCTCCAGCAAACAAGGTAACGACAGCCAACAGCAGCATCGCGCCGTAATTAGCTGAAACAAGACAATACATAAAACGTTATCTCCTGAATCCACCTGGATGTAATAATTAGATGCACACAAGTTCATTTCGATTGATTGAAATCAAAATGAATCACAATTTCAATTCCTACGATTAAATAATTAAGTAAAACGATAAATTACTCGTCATTTTAGAGTTAGAAAACACGATGTGAAGTACAACTGATGGAAGATGTCGTGCTGCTGTCCAAGTTGCTTACTACACTGAATTAATACACCTCTGTCCTCTCATTTTATATGATTCCAAAGTCACCCTGTTTCAATTCATTGGCCCTGCGGTTACGACACGTGCACCTAACGGGTAGTGACGTAACAGCCAATATTCTTACCCCACCCTTTTGGCTTTGCGCTTTTGTTGTGTAGGAGCACGTTTGAAAGGGCGAACATTGCTGATTCAATGTCAAACAACAATCCTTAACGTGAATATCAATTTCTCTTTAAAACAATAGGCACAAGAGAATGTTAATTGTAAAACTCTTATTATAATTTTAAAACTAGTTAACTATCTGTTATAATTACCCCGTGAATGCAAAATGTATCCGTTAACTTATTAATTCCAATGATTTGGCTGACGACATCGAGACAAAGAAAACACAAAAAGATGTGATTTAACGAATGATTCAATCTTTTCCTTTTCCTAGTCGGTAATTGCAAGAAAAAGGTCCTTTATTCATTGTTTTTTAGAAATTTGAAAAATTTTCAACTTTTTTTCGGTTTATTTTACCAAATTTAATTTATAATATTGGTTTTCTATTAATTTAATTTTCATAGATAAAAAAAGAAATATACCAATTTTACGGTTGTCAAGAAAGGACGCCTTACGCTGCGTCAAAATCATTGTAAAATTAAGCGTTGAAAGTTGCTTAAATGTTACAATTCATGTTTGCATTCAAGTGCCAATCTTACACCTGTGTATCCAAGACGTAAACCAACGATCAAAAATCCTTTGTGGGGCATGCGTCATGATAACTGCGCAGATTGAAGACATGAACAAATATTTACTTAACTAGGCTTGATAAGATCAGAGGACGTGCCTTGGGTACGAACGGTACGTAGGCATTTACGAATACGTTTACTATCCCACGTAGGACTATGTTGATGGACATTTTTCCTCACGTAATTTCACATTTGAAGAAATAAGGTAATAACGGGATTCTTTAAGCCTCATTAGTTTGCCATTAAGAATTACCATAGGGTATACTGTACGGCTAGGTGTAAAGGTGTTCCGAAGGCCTATAGGCCTATCGTGAAAGAAACTCGATTCACCATGACACGCTTGTTTTTTACACAAGTTTTATTTAAAAAAAAGATGTTAAATGCGAAGGGTTAACGAGAACATTTTTGTATGAAACATATCATTTGACATTAATGTTGTACTTCAAGAACGACTGTGATGAACCAATAAATATGGGAGATGAAATGTTTAGCTATTTAAAAAAACTTGTCCTCTAATAGTATTTTGGAGCTGCTTCAGTGTAGTAGCTTGGGGCAGAGTAGTACTTTGGAGCCTCAGTGTAATAGCTGGGAGCCGCATAAGTGGTGGTGTAGTATTCGGGCGCCTTTGTAGTGTAGTATTTTGGACCCTCTGTATAGTAGCTGGGAGTGGCATATGATGTGGTGTAGTATTCAGGTGCCTTGGTGGTGTAGTACTGTGGCTCTTCGCTTTTGTAGTAGGTCGGAGCCGGATAGTACTTGGGAGCCTCAGTGTAGTAAACAGGGGCAGCGTAAGTAGTGGTGTAGTATTCAGCTTTCTTGGTATAGTACTCCGGGGCTTTAGTTGTGTAGTATTCAGCAGCCTTTGTGGTGTAATATTGTGGAGCATCAGTGTAGTAAGATGGAGCAGCATACGTTGTAGTGTAATAGCTAGGTTCAACGTAATACGAAGGAGCAGCAGTGGTGTAGTAACTGGGGGCAGAGTTATACTTTGGAGCCTCAGTGTAGTATGTAGGCTCCACGTAGTAAGACTGAGCAGCTTCAGTGTAGTAAGTCGGAGCTGTATAATATTTGGCTGCTTCTGTTGTGGTGTAGTAGCCAATAGTAGTGGTGGTGTAGCTGGGTGCAGCATAATATTTAGGAGCCTCGGTGTAGTAGATTGGTGTAGCGTAAGTTGTGGTGTAATAAACCGGGGCCTCTGTGTAGTAACTTGGAGCCGAATAATACTTTGGGGCTTCAGTGTAGTAGGTCGGAGCAGCATAAGTAGTGGTGTAGTATTCCGGCGCTTTGGTCGTGTAGTACTTGGTAGGCTCTGTGTAGTAACTCGGGGAAGCATATGTTGTCGTGTAATACTCGGCCTTCTTCGTTGTGTAGTAATCAGGAGCCTTGGTGGTGTAGTAGGACGCCGGCGTGGTGTAGTACCCGGATGAAGACGATCCCATCGGTCCACCCATGGACTCTCCAGCCATCAAAGAAACAGCCAATAGCAGCAATGTGGCGTAGTTAGCTGCAAATTGAAAAAGAATGCGGTTTAAGGTGTGATCTAAACAAAGAGCCTTAGAAAACATTTACATCAGTTTTTTAACAATATCCAAGAGTCAATAAATGAGCCTGGTTTTCCCATAATTACAAGATGTAAATCCTGAGTACATAAAACTAAACAATGCGATCATCACTTTGAAAATTTAGCTTGAAATTACGGTTCAAAACATGTTTGATAAAAATGACAAGCTTCTTCTAGAAAAATAGAATTCATTCAAAACAAAGGTGAGATTAACGTAACATATTTACCCATGATAATAAGTGAAATTTGACTTGGTAATGAACGGCTGTGTGACACTCTCCTTCCTACCGTTACTGATCGATGAGTCCACTCGACTGATTCCAATTGAGTTTTGTCCTCATTTTATAAGAATTTTTGTCAGCCTGATGTGCACGCCACTAGCCCATGGCATTGAAAATTACAAGTGCTGTATGATGCTTACCCCTCCTTTATTGATATTTTCGCCTACCTTATGACATCCTCTTCCCCATTTCCTTCTCTTTTTGGCCGTTGGCAATGGCGATTTAAGGCCACGTATTTTCTTGTCTTACATTTTCATTCAAAACGTTATGATGGTAAAAAAAAAAGAAGGATGTGTCCCTTAATGCCATTGCAATGTTAAACTCAAAACTGGAATCGTAGGATTGACAATAATTGTCATAAATAAACAATAAAGATCCTACATAAGTTTGTAGTTGCTTTTTCAACGGGTAACTGATTGAATGACAAGGGACATTGCTTAATGCTTATACGGGTAAATACAAATCTAAATATTGAAATCTAATTGTAAATTGAACTCGGCGATTAATATTTGCGCTCTCGTTTCGTAGAACTCTTAGTTGATGCATAAACTCATTAGTGTCGACATCGGCCGCAAGGTAATATGGAGGATTCTTGCATGTCATTAGCGGTGTTGATGCGTCATGCCACACCCTAAATCGTGAGTGCTAGATAATAATTCGAAATTTTAAACATTTAATTAAGTTATTTGTTTTATAGTCAAGTCAAATGATATTCATCATTGTTTTCCCAATAATGTTCATTTAAGACATTGTGTAATATTTTCTCAGAATTTAAATGGGAGTTAGTTTTATGTCGGAAATTGCCCAATTTTTTTATCAACGTGGTTTGGTGCCTAAATTCACGGTATATAAGAGTTGAGTGCATTTCTATGTGTAGCGGCACTTGAAATGACTGGGTATGTCACCCTCCCAATGTTGGGATTGCTAGTAACCAAGAGTCTGTAAGCAAATACAACTCGAAAGGTCAAGCGTTGGTATGGGATTGGCCCACCATTCCAATGCAAGGCTGAATAGAGAGGTAAGAGCTATCAGCTGATGTCACGATGTGGGTCATATAGTACAGCAATATGATCCGGGCCAACATCGTGACAGGTCTGGAGGATACTAGCATGTCATTCAAGAGCTTAGCGCAACCATTTTTTTCTTTCTTTCTTTTTTTTTCACAATTAAGTGAAATTGCGCAAACAATGAACTCTAGCTGCTAGTACCCAATTTTGAGCATTGACTTTCTACTTGACATTTTCAATGGAAAACTAGGAAAACCCACGATAGCGATGGAAATGCAGCATGAGATGAGCTTGAAATGACTGGGTATGGTACCCTCCCAATGTTGGGATTGCTATAGTAACCAAGAGTCTGTAAGCAATTACAACTCGAAAGGTGAAGCGTTGGAATGGGATTGGCCCCCCATTGCAATGCAAGACTGAATAGAGAGGTATGAGCCATCAGCTGATGTCACGATGTGGATCATATAGTACAGCAATATGATCTCCATCCGGGCAGGTCTGGAGGTTACTAAAATAGCAGTGCTTAGCGCAACCTTTTTTTTTTCTTTTCAGAATTTAGTGATATAGCGCCAACAATTAATTCTAGCTACTAATACCAAATTTTGAGCATCGACTCTCTACTTAACATTTTAAATTGAAAACTATAAGAAAACCCGGCTAGCGGTGGAAATAGAGCCTGAGAGGATCTTCTTTACACCGTCTAGTGCAATAGAGGTGGGGTAAGAATACTGGTAATTCAAAAATGTTCAATTTCAAGATGCCATTGGGCTAAAGCGATGAATCAGGGTGACGGTAGGTACTATAAAAAGGAACGTGCGAATTATCAGGTATCTTCAAACTGATTTCACCGTTCACTAATTTTGGTAACTTTAGCTTGCAATCATGGTTAAGACAGAATCTTTCATTTATTTTAAGCCAAACTAACTGCCATATTTCTCAAAATAGTTTATTATTTAAATTATCTACTGAGCTGTCAAATTTTTCTATCTGTATGTAACTACGGCGTCATGGTGATGTTGCCGCTTCGTTCTCTTGTGTACCGACGGATTCGTGCTCAGCTGTATACTACACAACTACAACACCTCATGAGTTATGTAAACTAATGTTTCTTACTTCAACACCAAAGAGCCCGAATATTACACCACAAATGCTGTCTACTAAACCGACTCACTCAAATATAATGAATCCCTACTACACCAAACACTCCACTACAAGCTATTCTGCTTTTAGCTGCTATATCGACGCTCGGGTTTGCTACACCATAAAAATTCTGACAATAACCTCATTTGCGTTAATATTTTATCAATTAGAAATTGTAATATCACAGCTGAAAAGTTAACTTACTTTATACTTTCTTCTCTGCAACAAGTTATCTCACTCTAGTTATTAACAGTTGCTTGTTGCCAAGTTACTTACAAAAATTGCAAATACAATCATTTAACCCCAACAGTGGACATGAAAGATTAAGGGTTTTTGCTAAGAGTTCCTTTCATAGCTGAGACCATGGTCCATACGCTTACAAAAACAAACCTGACGCATGGAAAACTGTCTTCGCGCACGAAATTGTATTTGCTGATCAGATACAATATAAGGCTCGAATTAAGAGTGGAGCGAATAGCCTACTCGTCATCTTCTTCACCGCCATCACCACCATCTGTGCCCTTCTTCAAGTTCTTTCTCTTGACACGACCAGCACGGCCGCCACCGAACGGTGAGCGAAGAGCAAAGTCGATGTGTTTCTGGGAATCCAACCGAACGATGAAGCTGGGAATGTTCACCAATTGCTTGCGAACGCTGAAAATAAGAAAAACAGTAAGTTGCTTGAAACGTATGCATTTTTAGCAAGGTTTGACAATAAGATTCAGTCAAGTTTGCCCACCGAGCCGTAAGTGTCTACCCAGAACTAGACATCAGGCGTGAAGTGTTGCTAGCAACAACTTCAGTGGCCATTCAAAGAAAATCTCGTATGCGCTAGATTACATGTGGATGTTTTCCACATCACGTAACGCTCAGCGACAGTGAGAAATGTTACTAGGCGTGGACTGTTGCTAGCAACAAACCAGTGGCCCATATGACATCCAATGGAACATGAGATCACGTCAAAGGGAAAATCCGGTGACGTGTCAGGCAACTTGTTTCATAATGCTAGCTGAACGGGAGTTGCTGAATACCGAATGTGTCGCTGGCGGATGAGAACGCGAGCGTGGTGAATCGACTTGGCCAATCCCAATTTGAAAACTTGGGTTTGAAGCCGACGTTCCAAGAAATCCTCAACCTTCAAGCTGAGCACGTAATCGAGCTTCATGCGGCTCTCCTCCAACACACCGATGCGTACCAAACGGCGAAGAAGGGCGTTACCTATACGACAAAGAATTGCATGATTAATCACTCCACATATTCAATGAACACAGAATGGGGTTCATTATACAACTAATTATCTCAGTTATTTACTCATGTAAGATTGACATCAGGTCTCAGCCAAGAAGTGTCAGATAATGTGCATCATGCAAATTAGTTCTATTCAGCAATGAATAGGCTACAAAGACTACCATGCTCTACTCAGCATGCTTTCAACAGTAAAATTCACAACAATGTCATTACCTTCAAACAGACGTTTGCCATCTTTCTCATCAAGAGTGAGCAACTCTCTGGCAGCTTTACGGATCTTGGCCAAAGTGTACTTGACCCTCCAGACTTCCCTCTTGTTGCGAAGACCATATTCACCAATCAATTTAAGCTCTTGATCCAAACGAGCTTTCTCGAAGGGGCGTCGGGGAGCGACGCACACCTTTCGCTGTACCAAGGGAGCACGGTGGTTCACCATTTTGACTGTTTAGCCTGTACAGATAACAAAGAAATTAAGGTTTTACATTCATAAATCAAGAACATTGAAAAAAGAAAAGTTTCATTATCGCCTAGTCACGAATCAGGTCAATCTACAACAAGATTCCTGGGATTAAAACTGGCAATTAATTTAGCCACATTCCATCAACAGTCTCTATTTAAACAAGAGGAGTCAAAAGTGGAACAGAGGCATGCCCGGGCCGGTACGCAAAATCCATACAAATCAAACACATCTTTACGATCCCCTAATTGTTTTTCAATTCTACTTCAATATGATGATAAAAGCTGTTTGTCAAAACTAAGATTGCTGCTTACGCTTTAACAAATCATCAAACTTTCAGGAAATAAATATGAACTGGAACTTACCAAGCAAGCTACAGAAGCGACGGCGGCCAGAGAGAGTGTGGCCGAATAGATGGTTGGAATATGGGGTACCTCTTCTTATAGACGTCGATGAAGCCTTGTCTTGCCAAACGCGCGCGATTTGATACAAAATACAGCATTGCAAGAGTTCCGAAAATGGTGATGGAAAACGACAGGTAAAAGCTACTTGCAAACTTATACTTGCAAGTTTAACTGAAAGTAGCTTTTCCCAGCTAATCCCAGCTTACCAACTTCGTAACAAACTGAAAACTTTGCTGTCTCTAATTCACACTCTCAAAGTTAACGACACCAACAAAATTACAACAAAACTTTGCTTGCGTCGACGGTGGAAATCACATTTTCGTTTTCCTTGCAAACCATTTCGTGTTGAACCAATATTTCTCGTGAATGTTTAAATATGGCTGATTTTCCGCCATATTTATTTTGAGGGGGTTCATATTGATCTCGAATGAGTCACCCTCTACTAGGGGCTGTTCAATTCTATGGCATTGGGGGTGGGGGGCGATATTGGAAGTGACGTTGGAAGGGGGTTAACTTTCCTCCCCCACTCTCAGTTCGCTGTTCCTCGTTGCCTGACTGCCACGTGCCTCAGTTGTAATCCAGAGTATTCTATTGAATATGTGATGATACCTCGTAACTCGAATCAACTTTTTTAAACAAAAAGTTACCCCATGTTCAATGCAAAAGCTCATTGTCCAAGTTTCAATAATGGCCGAACTCGCCTCATGTCAACGAACCCATCGAATAACAAAAACACACGTTGAACGTGCCGAAAAATAGGAGGTGCTTCACTAGTTCGCCCTGCGGGACGTCGTCTTTTCCTTTTTCGTAAATATATATATTTTTTTCGTTTCCATCGTTTGGTGCGTGTGTGTGTGTGTACAATCGGAGGGAAAGTTCTTCTTTCCCATGCGCCAACAGTTCAGTTTGTTTTGCGACGGCGTGGCATGTGGTTGCGTCGAGCAACGTCGTCGTGTGGTGCCCCATGCTTTTCTTCTTCCCCCCTCACTGCCATTAAAGTCCTTTCATTAGAATTTGTTTTTTTCTTCTTCGTTTCGTGGTGAATCACGCACGTTGCTGACGAACTTTGTCGAGTGCCAACGAAACAATCGCTCGTGTGTGTCGACTTGATTACACCGGAAGTTCGGGTGTGTATGGCCGTTCCCTCCATTTTCGTTTCTTTTTTACTTCAGTCGTACCAGTGAATTCCTTTCCGCCAGCGTACACACACAAAAGTAAGTTCTTTTTTTTCACTAAATAACTTGGTCTATTGATGTGTAATTTGTGCACAGTCTATTATGGTGGCATAGCACACGAATAGCAAGGCTTAATTAAGACTGATGACACATGCCCGTTTGATTAACTACGTAAACTTTTACTTGTTGTTGCTAGCACTTCGTCAAGTTTCTTTTAATGGCCATCCATGTTTGTGGAACGTGGCGTTCATCCACTTGAAATGGCACTCAATCTTCTTTGCCACAAGTTCTTTCGGTTTAATGATGTCGCAATAGGAAACACAGTTTTTAGAATCCAATCGATTCTAAAGAAACGTGATGGCATTAATTTTTCTCGTTTTCTTTCCCTTCGTTGTACGACTTTTCAAGAGTTTGGCTCTTGCGGTCCGTGTACTAGTGATTCTATTTTCAAACGACAGCATAAAAAAAAGTGAAGTAAATAATAGAATACATGCATAATAAACACGGAGAAGTTGTTCAAATGTCGCCGTAAGGCGCTTAATGGCTGAGGCGCTTGAACTTCTAATTGAATTGCTGCCTATCAGGAGGCTTCCTTTATCAATCGATAGCTACCGTTGAAACACGCCAAATTCGATATCTTTCCCTCCAGCCTTTAATTTGTGTATTTAAAAAACAACAAAAAAACAGTCCAGCTCGAGGGCTTTAAAAAAATACAAAAGAAGCTCTTCACCTGTAAAAACAATAACAAATTTGCCTCTGGGTATTTACGTAACCGTTCCGGAATCCTCCCTTGCAGGCTCTCGGGGTACCCGAACGGTTTGTCACGAAAAAACGAGATAAGGCTATACGAGAAAACGATCGACAGTTAACGTGCACATAGTCAATGTGTGCCTCCCAAAAAGAACTTGGTTCCCAAAAGGTGCTGTATATCGATTTAATTTCGTAAAGTAGTCAAAGAGACAGTTGTTAACGTACATAGGGTGAAAGATGCATGATGTCGTCAGCGTAATAGCAATCAAATCTTTGATGAGCTTTAGTCACACAGTCGAGTTGTGATTCCATTAGAAAAAGCGGGGGAACGCGCAACTTAAACAAGTTTTTCTTTCTCCATTTCGTTAAGTATATGCTATCTGTGTTGAGGGAGAACGCCGTGTTGCGTGAAAGCCGATTGCCTCTTGGGGATTCTATTTAATAATAATAAAAACAGAAATATATATTGAAACGTATCAAAAAGGGAAAGAAACAAAAACGAGTTAGAGAGGGGAGCCGAAAAAGATATTGGATACTTTCATGCGGGGCATATAATCTCATTTCTTCAGTAAATATACTACGTGTATGTGCCTGTTTGTACTGTATATGCGAGACACAGTGTGTGTTTGCTCGAACGAGTTTTTTTTTTTTTTTATGTGTATGTTTTTGGCAGCCATTTTTGTACTCGTGCTTATCGGGTTATAGGCACAGTCCCTCTATATTCTGTAGGGAACATAAGAGAGAGAGCTAAACGTAACAGCTTCCCGTCTGGTATGATGCATTGTTGATTGAGAGGAATTATTTTTTGGTGGGACCATCTCAATTGACTTTGATTATTTCTTACAGCAAGAGGAAGTGGGGGAAGGAAAAGCCATGCGTCTGTCGTGGCCGATACGGCCCAACAATCGAAGGATCTTGACGGATGGTGAAGAAGATGCGGAAGGCAGAATGGTGGTGGTTGAAACGCCCGTCTCGTACGATATGCCATCGTCTCCTGGCTCCGTGTCGACTACCAATGATGCGGCCACTCTGATCGCTTCACCGGAGCACCGTTCATCATTACCGATCACCAATAACCGAAGGATCAGCCGTTATGGAGCCCAACAGCTTGAAGCTATTTCGATGGTAGCATCAGACGATGACGAAGAGGACGATGATTACGAACAGAAAAGGCAACTATTAACTGACGTAAGTTCTTTTAAATTTGCATTTTGCCCTCAGATCGAACGTATCGACATTTTTATTATTATTATTATTTTTTTTTTTAAATAATGTGATCGATGTGCTATGGGTGCGGATGGTGGTGTCGTTAAAGGTTAAGAATGAAGAAAAAAAATCAGCAACGTCATTTTCTCGGGACTCTTTCTGTTTGGCTGCTGGGCGTCGGTCGAGATAAATAACAAGCTGTTTGTTGTCCCGTAACAATGCGTCCACCCCTCTTCTGGTCGTTTCTCAGCGAGACATTCACATAAAAGATATAAATAAGGGAATGGTCGGCGTGAACTCCGACCGCACACGCATACAGCGCTCCGACTCGCTTCCTTTTTTTTATACATCGCGGTCTTGAACAAGGAAAATCCACTCACTTTTTTTTTTCATCCTTCATTCGCTCCTTCGATCCTCATTTTTTAAAATTTTTTTTTACCCCTCTTTATCCTTCTCCAGTCCATTAAGCAACGCTGACACAACACAACACGCCCTTCTTATTTTATTATTTTTCTTTTTACAAATTTTTTTTTCTTCTACCTAAGACCGTCTTTTGTTGTACAACATTCAAGTGAACTTTCAAAGCGATTTAGACACGACATTGTGGTGGTTCTTTCCCGGAATATGTGCGGAGAAAACAGGACGGAAGCGAGAAGAGAAAAAGGAAAACACAAGCAAAAAAATAAAATAAATGGTTCTTTAGAATGAGATTTTCCTCGCTTTCAATAGGGATTTGATGAATTATTCAGACGTTTCTCAGACATGGAAACAGCTGTGGTCTGTTTATGAATGGATGATTTAACGAAGCTTTGTTCGTGTTCAGTCACTTTTCCTTTTTTTGCGAAATGTTTCGCCGACATGTGGCGCCATCTAACGTTAGATATAGTAACCAATGCCATCTAGCGGTGAAAGAGGCTACTAGCAGGGCGAAACTACCTAAACCCAAATAGTAACACTAATTTATCTGTACATTTCGATCTCGGAAGAATTTGATGAGCTGTCACGCACACATTGCTGATGGGCGACATTCCCTTCTTTTCCTAAAAGGAAAACACACATTCACGAGAGTCTCTCTCTTTCTCTCTTGTTCCTTAAAAACGTTTGAATCTTTAATTTTCTCATGAGGCAAAGAATTTTTCTGGGTCGCTCATTTTTTTTTCTCCTTGTGTAATTCCCCTGTCCTTGTCTTCTTTTTGGTTTATTTTTCACGTGAGTCTTATTCGGTAGTAGTTAGTGGTAGCTCTCTGTCTGTGGCTCCCATATAGGAGTATGTCGCGCTGTCTTTTCCGTCCCGGGAATTGTCCTCCTTGCCTTTCTTTTGATATTCCATGGGAAAATGTCGGCCCGTCCGGAATGCCGGGCGCGACCCGTTTTCTTTTTCTTTCCCCCAGATTGACTGATGACCCATCCCGTATTCTTTTTTGTTTTATTTTCATTAATTTTTTTTTTTTTCTCCATCGGGGGGTTCTCAGTCCTTGACTCTCCCACCATTTTCAAAATATACCAACACACGCAAGAAATGGGGAACAAAAAATGACTTGGCGAGCTGACGAAGTGGACAAATTAGTGACAAGCCAGTCACTATCCAGCATACGAGCTCGTGATGAATGACCGCCAAGGTTCCTTATCGGTATCATAGTAGCTGCTTACTTTCCTCTATATAGAAGCTTCTTTATACCGTCCTTGCTTTTGCCGCTGCGGCGGAATAGTATCACGCTTTGAAAATTCCCTTTTCTTTTTTTTTGTGTGTGACTCTTTAGTCTTCCTTTATACCATAAGCTCTGGCCATCCTTTTTACCTCCTATTTTTAACATTTTTTTTGCTGCTGCTGCTGCTCTTCTCGTGTGATTCTCTGTCCTTTTGACCGACCCGAAGACACAGAAGATAAAAAAAAATACGTACGACCTCGTCACTAGAGTGTATAAATATAACGAGACACATTCCATCTTTGCCATCCGTTTCGGCATTCAAATTTTTCTTCCCAAGTTTTTTTTTATCCTCCTTTTTTTTCCCGATTTTCTCAGGCTCATATTTGGAAAAGAACCTCCCACAAAAAAAAACAAAAAACAAAAAAATTAGTGGCGTAACATTTTGTTATTGCAAAGCTTCTGTAATAGATTCTCATTCCACGTAACTCGCATATTTCATGCGTTTCATATTTTCTTAAATGATTGCCTATTGTCATATCGGACGATGCTTTGTTGTTCCATGTTTAGTCACTTTCGTTGGCGGTTTTGTAGTTGAAGAATGGCCAAACAACTTGTTAATTGATGCTAATCTATTTCTTTTATTCTCTTTCTTTTTTATCTCTCTCGCAGAAATGGCGCCAGCTGTTCGACCAGGTAAGAGAAACGGCCATTTTTTTTTAAACATATTTTTGTTCGTAAAAATTTGTGTACGGATTAAGCGTTGCCTTTATTAGCTACCAATGAAATCAACGGCTCGCGTCCGTTGTGCCGATGAGAAAAGATTTTCTGGCAGAAAAATAGGCCGATTTTCTTTTGGGTAAGCGAGGGTGAGGGATCCCATAACTTAACAAACGCGCTGGAGAACAAAACGAAAAAGAAAAAAAAAAAAGCGTCGGCGGTCGTCGTTCAGGAATAAAGAAAAAGTGGGGAGCGTCTTTTGTCTCGCGCGTCGACAGGGCCCCCTCGTCCCGATCAATGGGGAAAAATAAAAATATAATAAATATAAAAATGAATAACCCTATTGTCGCATCGGTTAAGGTTTCCGCAGTTCTATTCAAAGCCACGAAGAATAGGGTCAAAGGTTTTTCTGATAAAAAAAATTTTTTTTATTTTGTTCCATTTTTGTGTGGCCCTGCATGCAGAACAGTTGGGTGTTGGCAGATATTTTTATTGTTGACCATTCAGTAGGCATGGCCATAAGTTTGTTCAGTATGTCCAGGGAAAGCCCACGTGCTGCCAAATTGGTTAGCCTGTGGCCGGATGATTTATCGCCTATCGATAAAATGTTTTTACACGGAGAAAAGAGAAAAAGAAGAGAAGGAAACACGGCGAATGCTATAAGACGGGGGGGCGTGTGTGGATTTGTGGAGAAAGCGATTGCACCTGGTCAATCGGAATGTCACTGGGCATATTTTTACCTTTCCAATTCAGAAACAAATGCATTAGCCAATTCGTCCATTCAAAACCAGGTGACGTCATGTGAGAAAGGAAAGAGACTTTGAAAAACAAAACAAAAAGAACCGGGCTGTAACGGATGATCAATCTGGGAATCCCTGTAACGTGTGTATTTTGTAATGGTCATCAGTAAAAAATAAAGAAAGAAAAAATGCAGAGAAACGAAGTGCGTGTGTGCGCGCGCGCGCTCAGGCATTCAGTCGATACGTATAGAATAATAACAACACACATCAAGTGCCGGAGAAAAGACGATGGAACGGAATAGAAAACCGCATCCGGCCATTCACCGGATTCGCTTGGCCGCTTTGCGAGACACAAGTTTTTTCTGTTTTTTTTTTTTTTTTAGCGGCACCCAAGTTTCGTCCAGTGGCCTCCGTGAAAATCTAAAAAAAAAAAAAAAGCAACAACTTTTGCGTGTTTGTGTGTATAAATTGAAAGGCCTTGTATTAATCATGGCAGGGATTCATTTTTCAAGCTTGTCCACATTGGGGAGGAAATCTAATTATCTTTTAATTATCTAATTCTTTTTAATAACAAAATTCAACAAGTGAATAGATATTCTTTTTTTTTTAATGTTCCCCTCCCTTTTCGTCGATGACGTTATCGATTAAACGATCGAATCCCACGGAGGGGGGGGGGGGTTGTAGGCTTAGCAAGACAGAAAGTTTAGATATTGAAAATGACATGATTCCCATCAATTTCAAAATAGAAATAAAATAAAAAAATCCCCCCCTTTCGTAACATCGTCCCACCGTGGACTAACAACTACGTTGTATAAGGACTAACGTCGCTCCAGTCGCCCGCTAACGTTGCCGTCCGCCGGACGTGTTTTCACAAAAGGTCCGCGGGATTTTCAAAAAAAAAAAGAGAAACACCTCCCCGATCGTTTTTTGTTTTGTTTTTTTTTTTGTTTTCATCCTCGTTTTGAACAGTGCGCGATTGACCCGCATATATTGCGTCCCTATAGAACAAAATTCTTTCCCTCCGAGGGATTATCCGTTTAAACTTTATTACACCAGAACAGGTACACATTCTACACGGTTTTGTTTAATCAAACATTTTCTTCACTTTGAACAACAACAACAACAGCAAAAAAAAAAAAAAAAAGTAATGAGGTTGTGTAACGTTTTACAACGGGTCTATTCCGTATTTCGATTTTTGCTTGAAACATTTCCCACGTTCTCCATTTTTGTTTGTTATCCGAAACCTTCTCCGATGACCGCTCCACTTTTTTTTTTTTCCTTCTCCCTCTCTGAATTGTGCATCTATATTTTTTTTTTCCCTCTTCTATTGTGAAAAAAAATTGATTTCACTTTCTCATCAAAAGAAAAAAAAAGAAAAAAAAAACCCAACTGTCGAGAAAACTGGAATTTCTAACGCATTTCAACGGAATTTTCCATGAGAATAGGCTGATAATGAGCGAAACAAACCTACGGTATCTATAGCTGGACTTCTCTCTCTCTCTCTCTGTTTTTGTGTGTGTGTGTGTGTGTGTGCCCGACTTGTTGGCTAGACGTTTTCTAATATAGTTCACGCACCAGCGTCTTTTACTGTGTGCTTTTTTGCCGTTTCCTTGAGAGAAAGAGGAAGGTTCGTTTAACGAGTTCAACAACGCGTGACAGGAGCGGTTTGAAGATTATCGTTGGACAGGGGGGGGGGGGCGCGGGAAAAAAAAAGAAAAGAAAATGGACATCGTTTGAAACAAGTAATATAGGAAAAGCAAACGTAAGCCGGATATGATTTGTGTTTCTGAGGACGGAAAAAAAAAAAACAGGCATTCCCGCAAGGGGTTCCGGTATATTGAGTTGGTATAGAGGAAGAGAGATCGGACACATTCATTAAAAGAAAAGATTTTTTTTTTTTTCTTTTAGTCCGTCTTGGATCGTTAGCCATTTCTCATCATCATTGTGTCTCTGTGTGTGTGTGTGAGGGCGTATTAAATAATAATAACAAGAGCCAAAATTCATTCGTTGTCTGCAGTTCGATCCGGAAGGTTTCGGAGAGATTCCGTGGGAGGATTTCGGCCGGGCATTGCGGTCGCCTGAATTTCGTCAACATATTGAGCCGCACAAGATCCAGCAGCTGGAGGAGAAATTTCACCTGCAACAACAACTGGACAACGACCAGGAAGAGGACAACAAGAGCGGCTGCAGTGGTCACCACGGCGACCGACCCAGTCGCACATCAGAATATCGAACATCGGCCATCACCTTCCAGGACTTTGTCAATGTGGTGAGTGGACGTGAATTTATTTATGATTATTTTCCCATCCCTTTTTCCTCTTTTTTTTCAAAACAAAACAAAAATATTCCCGTCTCTCCAATTGATTGATTGATTGATTGATTGATCCACAAGTTGTGGATACTCGATCAAAGATGGCGTTGACATTCATCACCCGACCAGCATCACGCCATTGGCCCATTCTCTCTCTCTCTCTTTATTAATAATTCAAAAACGCTAGCGAGACTTGAAATCCCCTCCCTTTTCTTCTTCTCCAAACTTCACCACCCTCGCGGACCCGTCCGTCCGCACGCACCAATCATCCATCACTGCATCGCGTGACGGATGTCGGAAAAGTTGTTGCTCCCGTCCATCACTATCCCTTTTTTTCTCTTCTCCTCTCTGTCAATCAATTCCCCATTGTTTACCTATTGGCCATTTTGCTATGATTATTCAATGACGATGACATCCCTCCTCTTACAAATAACCCAGGACCAGGGGATGGGTGGGGGGTTCAATGTTACGTAATCGAAAGGACCTAAAAATAGCATTTGATGTGTACCCACTTGTTTTCGTGTGCATTCGCAATACTCTCCGTCGTCAACTGCTCTCCGTTTGCGCTGAAATCGGCTAATAGGAGGGGGGCGATAATAATAATTTTGAGCGTTAACGAGTTGATGGAACGGCCAGCAGATTGTAAGAAATTGGGGGGGGATTGGCCTCACTCAAAAATAGCGCGGCATGTGTCGCGCTTGTTTTTCGCGGACGAATGAAAGAACGGCAGGAAAGGGGGGTTTCGGAGGCCGGTGCTAATATGTTTGGTATTGTGGGACCAAAAGAGCCCCCCTTAAAAAAAAAAACGATATATTTTTAGGGAGGTTTCTTTTTTTTTTCAGAGGGTGCAAAAGGCTATTTCCAGAAAAATCTTCATTGGGTTGCCAAAACAAAAGGCACAAAAGTGAAAGTGGCCACATGTGTCCGCTCCGCCGCCGCGTGTGTCAACAAGGGACACACACAAACTCCCCCTTTACTTGCGGCTGCTGCTGCTCCGGATCCAAAAGTGGACCTTCCTTTTGGGTCCCGGTGTTATTTCTATATTTATATGTACATTTTCTCTTCTCTCTCTCTCTTTCTCCGACTATTATTGTTGACCTATAGCGAATGGTTGAAGAATTCACAGCTGTACGAACGTGTGGATTTTCTATTTCTCTCAATTCAACCCGAAAATGTTTCTTTTTCTTTATTTGTGTGTGTCCTATTGACGAAATAATATTTGAATATTATTTTAGTTATTCCTATAGGGGGATAGAGGGGGGGACCGGAACTAGTGGGTTCCCCCTCACATCTCGGAGTTTAAAAAAAAAAAAATCTTCAGTGTAGTGTGTAATATAAATGGCGTCGTTAGTCGAGTTGAACATGGCAAAAAGGGGCACGCCCTTTTTCTTTCTTTCTCTGGTACTTGACGTCACTATGGTGACACTTAATGAACCGCAGCCTCTTTCGAAAATGTGTTATATATACGTCCCCCTTTGAAAAACATGGTACCCCATTCAGAAAAAATTGTGTGTGCCACATCCAGCCTCTAAATATTTGATGAATTGGGGGGGGTTTAAATTATAGTGTATGCGTACGCTAGTACATATAACACATAAAAAGGAGGAGGGAGGGAAATAAAATGAACCAAACCATACCGTGACCGTACACCATTCTTTTAAACGGCAATTCAAATATTGGAAAGGTATAGTTGGGAAAAGGACAAACATAAAAATGAATGAAAAAAAGGACATTGTAGATTTCATCCATTCATTGACAAAATGTCATCCCCCCCCTTCATTTTACAACGGACACGAACGAACTTTTTTATGACGGAAGGGGAGACCATCGAATTCATTTTTTTTTTTTTTGTATCATGTTGTTGCGGGTGTGTAATAGAAGAGCCCGAAAAAAAAAAGAGTCCGGTTCTTGTGATTGTTTGGTTGAACATTTTGTCAACAAGGCTCGCGTGCAACGCTCTTCTTTATTCTTTTTTTTTTTTGGGGGTATTTGATTTTTACAACTGACCATTTGAGAGAGTAAATAGGCAAGAAAATATTTTCATTTCCAAACTCATAAAATATTTGGGACTTTTCAATATAATGTCGGAACTTTGTACGTAATACGTTTTTAAGAAAAAAGGGGGAGGGGATTTTACGTAAATGTGGGGAGGTTCGAATTCCTTCGCAAACGGGCAAAAAAAAGAAACTCTTTTCCGCCCGTCTTTTCGCTTTGTTGGAATCGAAATTTACGAGTTCGACAGGCAACGTGGACGACTAGGGTGGGCGTTGTTTTAATGAGCCAATTACGTCACTGGTGAACTAGTTTTTAGTAGAGTACAAAAGCCATAAGTTTTGCGCCTTCGACGTCGTCGTCATTTCCCTAAAGGAAACACAAAGGCAATGGCCAACATTTTTTCTCGTCCGTTCGCAAACGCGGAAGTCCCTTTGCCCCCCTCCATTTGGCTCGTGCATGTGTTTTGTACAAGTTAGCGTGTGTGTGTGTGTGTGGGGAGAGCGATAAGGGTGTTTCCAAATGTGTGTGTAAGAAGAGGGAAAATGAAAAAGAATGGGCGGCAATGAAATTGACACAAGCGACCAGGAAGTAGGAAGCTGAAGAAGATGTAGGAAGAGCGGCCCTTATTTCCTTGTGCCCTTCCAACTGCCCAATATCCTTATGTCTTACAGCAAACTCTCACTCCAACATATGTGTGTGTAAAAGACAGGATAGAGAGTCAAATAGACCGGCTGTCCACACACACACACACATGAGGTCACGTGAATCCTGGCGCTCCAATTACAAACTTTTTTCGACCATTTCCGGATAGCGAAAGACTCTTTCCTCCTCCACACACGTCTGGCCATATATACACAATAGTTAGCACTTAATTATCTTGAACTTGATGGCTATTCAAAAGGTACATTTTTTTCTTTTCTTTTGCCATCATCTTTAAATGACGTGAAATGTTATTTCTTAAGAAAAACAAAACCAAAGAGTAAAGATTGACATGGTAAAAACACAGTCAATAAAACCATTTAGAGAAAGCTCCTCCCCTCAATTTCTTTTTCTTTTTTTTTAAACGTTTAACCCCACTAAAATTTTACGATGGTTCTGATCATAATAAATACCTTGTGTTGTTTAAAAAAAAAAAAAAGAAGAGACTAGGCCCCTTTTCTTCATCCCGCACGGCCGGGCCTTTCTTTTTGTCCGTCTCTTATTTAGTTCCCCTCTTATAAACAAGTCCTTTGCGCGAAAAAAATAAAAAATAAAATATATAAATAAATAAGAGAATTGGCCTTACGTTCAGTTGTCGTCCGCTTACTCTGTCACTTCTTTCTTTGAATAGTTTTTTTTTTGGTCCAAAATGGTCGGGACGTGCTCGACGTGAATACGCAGAGGCCTTAAGGGGTACCCTCTTTTGCATGCAGCAAAAGTTCCAGTCCATATCTCGCTATAATCCGCTTTGGAATGTTTCCCTTTCTTGGATTTTTTTTTTTTTTTCTGGACAAATAAATCACACAAGAAAGAAAAGTACACAGCCAAATAATAAAAAAAAAAAAAGGCCAAGTCTAAATAGTTTAAGAGAGGGCAATCAGATTATCCCTCCAACTGCCACAGATCACTGAAAATCTTTTAACCATAGATCAAAAAGAATATTATTTAAAAAAAAAAAAATGATTTAAACCCAAAAATCCCTTTTTTTTTTTTTTTTTTTACATAAATGCTATTCAATTTTCTTTTTCTAGTTGAAGAAATCTGATGTTGAAAGTATGTGTGTGGGATCACCAGATCACGTCTCTGGAAAACAACAATAGATATGATGGGGCCATATGTCCGCTACTAATGGATCCGTTTTGTGTGTGTGTGTGTGTGTGTGTTGGCGGTAGATGGGGAAGCTGATGGGGGGCGACATGAAAGAGAAAATCTCCGATGATCAGAGCTTCTGGCTAGAAGGATTGGCACGTCCGATTTTTTATTTTTATCTTTTTTTCTTTCTTCAAGTTTGTGTGAAGCGTTTGAAAAGAAGAAAGAGCCTACACCCAATTTGCTCATTTTGATTTATTTTTTTTTATCTGATCTTTCCCACACACACCGCTCTATATTTGGCACAGTCACTGCGACACACAACTGTATATATATGGGCTAAATATGCGTTATTTGCTGGACAGGCGGACATGAGGGACAATAGATATTTAGCCCCCTCCCACAGAAATATGAAAAAATTAAAAGAAATGTAAAAGCGTAGTTCCATCCGGTCTTCTTCATTTTTTTTTTTTTTTGTAGGGTATTTAATAAATAAAAACCGGATATGTAACGAGTCAGGTGTTTCAAACTTTTGCACGAGGGGGGGGGGACCGAACTCTCTCCCCTCACGAAAAAAAACAAAAAAATTCTACTATCGTTGTCCATTTCGCAATGACATGAGAGAAACAAACGGAAGTAACACTCATCTTTCTTCCTGTTTCATTTTTTTGTTGTTTCCTTTTCAAAAGCAAATAGTTGGACTGACAAACTGACGTCGCTCTTGATTTTATCTTTCAAATATTTGAAGTTTGATTTCGACGAACGAACCGGCCGCTATCCTGCCTCCTGCCCGAAATGTTGCACGAACAACAGCACGCGCTTTAAACAAATGTAAAGACTAATTGTATAGGTTATTGGCTTTCAGGGTCCGAAATGGAAAGTTTTTTTCTTTTTTCTGTTTGAAAGCCATAAAAAAAAAAAAAGACCCGTAAATGAACTTTATTTTTATGTCGATCCCGTTGTTTCTTTCCCTTTTTTCTTTTTTGGAACCTTTTAAAGGTGCAAACGAGAGAAGAAGACCGACCCAATTTGCTGCGACTATTTTTTGATGGATCTTTTCTTCTTTCGGTGCGACTATTGAAACACGAGCGGCAGAATTGTGGCCAGTTGTTAAAAAATAAAAATGAAGATGTACATTTTATAGTGTACATGTACACGCCGAGTTAAGGTACACATCAACAGAAATAGCAAAACTCCGAAATAATAAAAAAATACAAACAACAAAAAAAAAAGGGAAAGAAGAAAGTTGTTCCAGGTATTTTACAAGTCCAATCTACCCCCAACGTGTGTTACTCGTGTGTGTGTATATTCAAAGGAAAGAAGAAGAAAGGTAGTCGACCACCCCAGTCGTCAACGTACCTCATCGATGAAAATAGAGAGATCTAAAAGGAAACAGAAACATTTTCCTTTTCTTTTTTCTTTCAAAGATCCGATGGGTGGACTAATGAATTGATTGAATAGGGGCGGCATATCGTCATGGTAACGAGCTGTGCCGAATTGTTGTTGAGCCAATAAAGGGCATGGTCGAATTGTTAGATACTTTCATTCAAAATGCCACGCATTTCTTCGCCTCTATTGAACGCGATTCTCAGCCGACCGCGCCCTCTTATTACCTTTCACCCTCCTCCGTGTGTCTGTGTGTACCTCAAAGAAGAAGCGTATCCCCCAGGTGTGGACAGTATATACGACATTATCAATACATTTACCAAATCCCATATAGTAAACGTACATTATTTAAAATAAAATTTCCTTTTTTTTTTCATGAGGGGGGTCTATACAGTTAGTGGAGGGAGTAGCCGGTACAATTTTCTGCATCTATACACAACACATGTGGAAATGGCTGCACAGAAGAAGTTGTAGAACTGTCAAAGGTTTTTATATATTTTTTTTCCCCTTTTGTTGCAGACTTTTTGCCCCACCTGACGATCTGGGGGTTTTCAACGATTGGAATGTTTTTCAAATTGTATTTTCTGTTTGGAAAGAAAAAAAAAGGGGGCCCCACAACAAAAAAAAAAAAGGTACAGTTGACATGCAATGCGGGGGTCTACGACTTCTTCTACTTGCTATATACCACAGCAGAAGAGAGAAAGATGTTTCACCTATAAATATAAGGCGGATCCCATCCGTCCAGCTCGATCGACTTTGCCCCCGTTGGCTGCCCTTTTTTTTTTTTTATCTTCCTCTGTGTTTAAGTTGAGGCCCCCAAAAAAAAAATGTTCATTGCCCTGCCCAAGGAGCTGCGTGTATACCTTGATGTGTGTGTGTGTGTAGACTTTGTGTGTTGTCGAGGTAGTTGTTGTAGGCCTAATAGTACTTTAGCCCCCTTTTTTCTTTCTTTCGAAACGCTAGTTGAGTCGTCTTCTTTTGTTTGCCGACGATGAATTATTCATTGAAAAAAAAAACAACCCCCCCTCTCTTTTACTCCGCCCTTTTTAGCTGCCTAATGAGCCGCTCCAGCTTCGAGTCCTCAAAAATCAAACACGCAAACAGCATCACTAGGTAGGCAGACAAACAAGTAAGAAACGTTGTGTATTATGTTATTAGTTGCAAGTTTTAAAAAACAAAACAGACGTGCTCATCATTATTGGAGATGGAAAAGAAAATGGTATTGTGCGGTAGGTCGACACAATCATCAGCAAGTCGGTCGGGCTTTTTGTCTTTTATTTTTTTTCGATGAGAGAGGGGGGGGTCAGTTAATGAATTATTTAACGCGCAACGAATTCCTCGATAATTGGATCGTTTCGTTAGCCCTTTTTGTTTGGTTTTTTTCAGAAGGGGCTTTCATTAGCCTATCGGCTCTCTCTCTCATCGGCGATTCAGTAGCGCTCTCCTTTATGCTCTCGTCATCTTTTTGTTTTGTTCAGTCTCACGACAGAAACGAACATTTAAAAAATGAGGATGAGGAAAGAAGAAAAGAAATGGATAGATGTTATATTATATAACTATCATCTTAAATGTAGAACATCAAAGGTTTCCAGAAGCCATTGCGTGGCTTCTGTTTCCATGTCCAGTTTGTTGTTGTTGTTGTTGTCACTAAACCGAAAATTCCCAAATTCTTGTTTGCCTTTTTTCCGCTAGAAAAAAACGAGCATTTGTTATCTGATTGAATAATTAAATCAACCCTTTCCCCCCGTTTTTCTTTTGTCCTTAGTTCGACGTTTCAAAAGTTAATATCTTTCAAGTGTTTCTATACACCTTGAAACTTATCAAAGTTCGTCGGGAATGTGAATTTAAACCGTCTGTGTCTGCACATAAATAGCGTTTCTTTCTAGGTTTCCCTCCCCTCCTTGTCTCGTTGTATGTGTGATTCAAAAATAACCCAAAAAAAGGGAAACAATTGGACAGGCGCGCGTTCGTATGGTACACACACAAATTGTAACGCGCGTTGGACTTGTGTTACACGGGGGGAAAGCAGGTGGAATGGGCCGGTGGCTTTTTGGTCCGGCGATCCGCACGGCTTGAGATGGCCACATCCGCTCACCTGTTCTTTCACTGACCATTTCTGCTCTCCCTTCCCATTTTTTTTTTCTTTCTCGTTTCGTTGATTAGAAATTTTAAAAAACAAAATAGAAAAGAGGAAGACAACGGAAAATATGCGAGTTTTTTTTTTTGTTTTTCCTGCCTCCTCTTTTTTTTTCGATGCAGGTAAATTTGTTTGTGGATCGGGTCGAAGATGATCCATCATTGCATATCGCCCACGTCGGGACTATTTTGCTCATGCAAAAACCTCGTTAAGATGATCTAATCGCGATCTCTTTAAAACAAACCAGGAAAAAAAACAGAAAACAGACAACAAAATATGCAATTTTTGTTGTTGTTGTTGTTGTTGATATTTTTTTTTTTCCTCGAAAATGTTGGATTCATCGGGAGCTGTCGAAGCGTCGTGTTAAAAAGCGAGATGGCAGCCGTTATCTCAATCTCCATTCAAAAAGGCCAGCCCAACACAAAATGAAACTACATTTTTAAGGGACGTTGTTGTTGTTGTGTGACGAGGCGCATTTTTCTTCACACACCCACAAATATCCAGCCAACATTTTTACCTTTTTTTAGACGTTGATGAAGTCAAAAAAAAAAAAAAGTGTAACAAAACAAAAAGAAAAAAAGAGGAAATGGGGCGCGTGCGCAGAGTCGGTGAAGCGCATCGGAGCGTGTCCGTCTAGTTGTTTGTGTTGCGTTTTATGTATTAGAAGGTGCCGGGCGACGACGGCCACTGGCCGAGCGCCGCCGCCTTCTTCCCCCCCGTTGTTTTCTTGTTTCCACCTGCTCTTTTTTTGTGTTGTTGTTGTTGTTGTACGTATCGTCCGTCGTCGTCGACCTTCTCCGGTTCGATAGTCTGTTACTAATTTACTCGACAGGCTTCGCTGAAGAAAAACACATGCCTCCTAAATAAAAGAAAAAAAAAAAAAGGCCGAATTCAAAAATGTTGTTCATTTTTTTTTTTTTTTAATGACGATAGAAAATGTCTGGCCTTCCTGGAACACTGGAGTCTTAATGCTTGATTGTTGGCTTGAATCGTCGTCACGTTCTCAAAGTTCAAAAAAATGAAAATGAAAATGAAACAAAAGATTGTCTGCCCTCCCCCCTCCCCCGATTCGATGCAGTTTTTTTTTTTTTCTTTCTCTTTGAATTTTGGAACAAAACAATACGCACCAACTCGTCTCATCTTGACAGACATTGAAAAGTAGCTCTGCTCCAATGTTTAAACGACAGAACGTGCTCCCAAAAAGATTTTTTCTGTATGTGTGTGTGTGTGAGTGTGGGGGAGGATAGAGGAACTGAAACAAAAGAATGTTGTGTTTCTCCATTTCCGGAACTTTGTATGTGTGTGTGTGTGGGGGGGAAGGAAGGAAGGAGGACGTCTTGCGCGCTCCCTCCACCAATTGTCTCCAGTGTAGTAGTCATACAAGAAGCAAAGACGTTTCTCTTCTTCCTGTTGAACCTCCTTAACCTCTGGCGCACCCATTGTCGAAAGAAAATCAAAGAGTTCAAGTGTCAACAATGCCAGTCCCATCCGTTAAATCAATCAAGCACATTTTCGTTTGATATTTTTTAAGGAACATCAAAATTCAAGAATTATATTTTTTTTTTTTCAAGAAAGAAAAAGGAGGGGGGGCGACCCAATAGTCACGCGTTGTGATCTCATCATGAAAATAGAATTGATTTAGATTTTCTTCTTCTTTGAAAATGAAATACGTTCCAGTAAAAAAAGAGAGAGAGACTGGAAGAGGCGGATCATCATTCCGAAAATCGATTAGTCTTATCTTTATCTTCTCTTTTGAAATGATTTCCCATCATTTTCTTTTCTCTGTGTGTGTGTGTGTGTGTACATTTCGGCTGCTGGCTTTCCCCTTGTGCTTTTTTCCATCACACACACAAGGAAATCTTTGATGTTCCATGCGCAAACGGTGTTAAAAGACGAAAGGGTCGAGCAAAGTTCATTTCTTAACGTCCAAACACACCGGGGACAGATAGCAGCGATTGGCCATCGTTTGCCGTGTGTGTGTGTGTTAAAAAAAGAAAAGTAGGAGGAGCCTGATGAAAGGAGGAGCGCCCCTTTTCACAGTACTAGACTCTCTCTCTCTGTGTGTGTGTGTGTTGGATATTGTGCTGGAGTTTGCTGCTTCCCTAGCACTCTGTGTGTGTACACACCCCTCCCTCCCCCCTCCACCCTTGGACGCACAGAAAGGGAAGAAAACTATAAGCTCCCTACACCTTTGCCACTCTTACTTCAGTGTCGGTGGCGGCCGCCGCCCTAAGCCAGGTCGTTTTCACCGATATTTTTGTTTCCAATTATTTTTTCATTATCATTTGCTGGGGGGGGGGAGAGGGTGTCCACTTGTGAACGCCAACCAGTTTATACCCCCATCGTCGACAGACGTGAAATTTGTTTCGGTGTTGTGCGTGCGGATTTCCACCAGAAATATTTTAAAAAAAACCCAAAAACACAACACATTTTCCAATCGTTTTGCGAACATGTTTTCACTTCCCATTGGATTCTAAACGTCTGGTTAGTTGTTTATTTCATTTACGTTTGATGAAATCTTGTTTTATGTCAGGACTTTTTTTTTTTTTTATTGTCACGAATGTGTTTCTCGTTTTTTTTGGGGGGGCTTTGGGGAGGACACATTCCAAACGGCATTATAATACACCGTGAGATTCTCTCCCGGTCTAACCCATTCCCATTCCGGAAACTGCAATTTTATTTTTTTTTTTCAAATAAATATTTTTCGATATTATTTTTATTTTTTGTCTTCCTTTTTCGTGGTGTGTTTTATGTGTAGAGAAAGAAAAAAAATCCCGAACGAACTGAATGAGAAGCAGCGGTTCTATCAAGCGTCACTTCCGCCGGTCATTTTCTGTGTCTATTTTTATTCAAATTTTTGTTTTTGGACCGTTTGTGGGATCACCAAGGGGCAGGGGGGGGGGACTCCCGCTCTTCTCTCCTTTCCATCGTGCACAATAATTGACATTATTGTGCACCTTGAACAAGCAAACACGTCGTTAAAAATGAAGCAAAAGAACCACGCCCGTCTTCAATTTGATCTTTTTCTCTCTCTCTCTCTCCACCTCTGCAATCGGAGGAAGAGTTACGTAAATGGGCCCATTTTTTTTCTTTTCTTTTTCGGGTTGCATCATTGACCTCATTTGACCTCATTCATCCCATTATGTAACCAACACATCGACCTTGCCGCTAGTTTTCGAAATGTTTTGATTTGAATATTTTGTTGATGTTGTTGTTTTATTTCGTTTTGACAGATGAGCGGGAAGCGGAGCCGGAGTTTCAAGTGCGCCGTGCATCACCGCGACCGTCAAGTGTGCAGCGAAAACGATTTTCACCTGCTCCTACAGCCACCCACTCTCTTTCAAAGGTACAGCATCGCTTTTTTTTTTTGATTTTCCACTTTCTTTCTCCTTTTGCATTGGCCCTCCTACGTAGATTTAAAAAAACATATCGGGGAATGTGCTTTCTTTGCTCTCGATTTCCATTGTGTGGGGTGGTTAGTGATTGGATGTGTACAAGGGGATTAACAAGACAAAGAGGATTATCATCATGGCAGTAAAAAATAAAACAAAATTTAAATCGTCTCAGGGCTATACGAATACAATGTAGATTATAGTGCGTGTGATTGGAGGACAGGGATGCTAATGAAATGCCACACAGTATGACACCCTTTAAGGGCCCCCCAGTGACGAATCTGTCCATGTGTCAATCAAAAAAAAAAGATTCAAATTCAATGGCCAACAAAACAAAGTTAAAGCACAGCGGGGAGGTGGCATTGGATTTGAAAAAATAAATCAGTAGCTCTTTTAATTTATTTTTTTTAAATTTAATCTTAAAAACATTTCAATCAAAACTCTTTTATTAATATTTTTTTTTAAAATTTTATTCCGTCTTTAAATTTCATCAACGGGAAAACGCAGAATGGTGAAGGTGATTGCCGACGAGTTCCTGACGGACGATCGGGAGCGCAAATATTACGCCGACCGTTATTCGTGCTGTCCACCGCCCCTCTTCATCATCTTCATCACGCTCGTTGAGGTCAGTTTTGAGAATTCTTTCCCTTTTTTTTTATTATTCCCATCATAATAAATAAGAAACATCGACCGTGACTCACGACATGCGTTTTTTGTTTTGTTTTACCCACTAAACCGGCCCAATCGATTGCGATCAATTTTGAATTTCGATGAAGGCGATTCTTGTAGATTCTGGTATTCCCCCCCCCCCCTTTCTTTATCGCTTTCAGGGAGCGGGAAAGGGAAAATCCGTTGCATGTCGTGCGTGTAGATAGAAGCCCATTCACCCGCATCGTGTGGTGTTCTCAGTTTCTTCTTCCACAACAAAATGTTCGAGACATTCAGAAAGACAAAAAAAAAATGAATAGGGGATTTGTTTTTCCTTTTTTTTTCTTTCTCATATTTGTGGCGGCTGTTTTTTTTTTTTTTTTTTTGCGAGTAGAATGAAAACATCTAGAATTACATCATCCATTTATATGCACGGCCCCTCGTTTCTATTTGTCTTGTCTTCTGGGGCAAGCGCATCTCTATAACAAGACCGGATGGCACGTGTTTTCACTTGAAAAAGAAAAGAAGACCACACCGAACATTTTTCTATTTTTTTATTATTTTTCTCCTACACTCGGCCCGCCCTGTTCAGCTGCTGGAACTCTAATCAGAAAGTGGAGATCTCTCTCTTTTCTTTTTCTTGTTAAAAAAAAAAAATCTTTTGTTATCGGTTTTTGATTGCGATAGAGTTACACCTAAAATTATAGAGGGGAGACAAAAAAGCAGATAGACGTTTGACGGATGCAATGGAACGTGCCTAGTTACCAAGTCTATTTTTGAATGTTTAATTTTCTAAACTTGGAATAGAAAATTACAAATGTTCTTTTTAAAAGTGAAGGATGCCGACGCTGTTGTTGACACCTGGAACCGGTTTCTCCGCAGCGGGCGCCTCCCGCTGTTTCCTTTTTTGTGTGTGTTGATGTTTTTGCTTTTTGGTGTAGGCTCTTAACACACATTTTTTAATGAGTGTTACACACATTTCGGGTAGGAACATTTTTTTAAGGGCAATTCATTTTTTATTTATTTTTAGAATGCTGGAGCAGAGCCAACCGATCGATTGCAATACTTCAGGGTGTAGGTGTAGGGGTAGGGGTAGGGTGAAGGAAAACAAACTCTAAATCACGGGACAAGATATTACATGTGTTCTAATCCGGGTTTAAGCTCTTCTTTTTTCTTTTTTTTTTGCCACTTGATCAGTCTACTGCCACCCTCTCGATGTAATGTAGAAGAACATCGGGGTTTAGGGAACTCATTTACTATGCACACATCAGCGTTAGTTTTCCTAAGGATTCGCTGAGTTGCGTTTCAACTTCGTTTCTCCCCCCCCACACAAAGGCACTGCAAACCGGATTTTCATACCGGATAATACGGATATACAAAAAATATTAATCAATCCCATTCATTTTTTTAAAAATTTTTATTAGAATCTTTTATCTTCCCACTTGCATAATCGACTAATGCGCCCTCAGGGTTAAATTGACTTAACCGATCAATTGGAAGGTTGAATTAAGAACCCAATCAATTAGGACAAACAAAAAACGTGTATAGAATAACAAGAGCCATCTTTTTTTTTCACATTCTTTTTTCTTTTTTAGGGGGGGGGGGTCGTGTTTTCTCTTCATCATGTCGCTGTGGTGACGAGTCGTCAAATGTTTTTCTAAAAAATCCTGGGTGACATATATTTTGTACGTTTAGCGCGCGGGACACGGTGAAATCGGATGCTTAACATTTTCTTTTCTTTTTTTTCTTCTTCTTCCCCCTACACCACCCTCGCACTACACCCGCGCATACACAAAACCACTCTTGTTACGTATGCGGTGACACGCGGACGGATATGTCACCCCCTCTGCTTGTAATAACGCAACTAAATGAAAGAATTTAAAAGCGAAAAAAAACCCAAAAATGATGTAGTAGATCTTTTCTCCCCTCTGCTTCACACTACCACACACACAAAGTTATGTGTGTGTGTGTGTGTGTACATTTATGGAATAAAAAAAAATGGGGGGGGGGGATTTCAATAGAGAGGAAAAGAATTTTTAGTGTTACAAAAAAAAAATGTATATCAAATAAATGAAAATAGGGAAGCCCTATGTGCCATTACTACCTGAAGCAAAAGAGAGTACACCACCTTATAGTCTCATATCCGGAAAAAAAAGAGGGGGCGAAGGTTGTTGAAGGTTTCTGACAGGTAGCAGACGGCTGACCGGTACATATTTTTTATTTTTTTTTATTTTTTTGAAATTTTGGAATTGTGTGTGTGTGTACATACAGAACAAGCAACAGAAAAAAATAGTGTATGTATTTCTTTTTTGTTTTTTCAAATAATTATTGAAGGAGGTGGGTGAAATGAGGGGTTGAAACCCCCCAAATGAAAAGGTAACAGATTGGCACGCGGCCTGCCGTCAGATGGCAAGCTGGGTTTTGTCGGGGTGAAAAAGGATCTTCTTCTTTCTTTTTACTTGTATTTAATTACACGTTTGATAGGCTACAGGGCTACAGTTTCTTGAGTAAAAGAGGGGCAAAGCGGACCCAACAGCAAGCGGGGAACGTTCTGGCGCGCGCCAAAACCTTTTTATTTATTTATTTTTTATTTTTTTTTCTTATACCATATCATCAATTTTACCTTCTTCTTCTTCTTGTGTGTTATTTTATTATTATCTTTTTGTTTTCGGTGGGTTTTTTTTAAGGTTAAGGCTCTTTTCTGGGGGTGTTGCATTAGCCTTTTATTTAATTTGTACCGCTATAGCGTATCGCCTCCTGTTGGTTATTGGGACTTGTATTTGCTGGCCTCGCCCATCTCTTTTTCCTTTTCGATTTGTCCCCCACTGCCTAAACGAAAAATGTTGAAAGGAAAGCAAAAGTTAATCGTCGTGACGGTTACGTGGCTTTGCAACGATTCGTCATATTTTCCGTTTTTTTTTATTGAAAAACGGCGGCATGAAATTCGAGTCACACAGAAAAAGAATTAAAAAAAAATTTTAATGGGAGCAAAAATAAATAAGAAAGAACAAATGCATTGAAAATAATAAAGAACTCGAACCCCAGAGAAACCTTGCCTAATATTTATTATGATTATTATTTTTTATTTGATTTTGAAAAGAATTCTATTGCTGTGTGTGTGTATATATGTTATCTACGCTTCTCTCGTCTTTCTGGCTGGGTAGAGACACAGCTCGATTTCTTTCTACAAATGAAAAAGAAAAATTAAACTAGAAAAAGAAAAGGTGTCTTAACGATGAGGGAGGTCCAACATCGGCCTTTTTCTTCTATTGTTGTCGTATGGTCTTGTTTTTCCAACAGTTTTTTCTCGCGTTCTAGCCATCCAACAAGTGAATTGCATGTACAAAATAGCGAGAGACAGACTCGTTTTGCTTGTTAAGTTTAAGAGAAAAAAAAAATTAAAATGTATTATAGGAGAAACAAAAAAAAAAAAAATGAAATGAAATGAAACTGTTACTGGCCACCTGTCGGGGCCGAGCGGCGGCGGCGATTAGAGAGCTAATTGGGAGCCGACCGTAACAAGGAGAGCACAAGGAGAGCTCTTGTCGAAACATATCGACCAGCTGTCTGTTGTGGAAATGAGAGAGAAGAACTAGAAGAGGAGGGTACAACAAAAATAACGAAACCATTTTTATTTTTATTTTTATTTTTTGAATTTTTTGCGGGACTTCGGAAGCTTTTTAAACCGACCATTCTTCTCTTTTACATCGTCAAGAATTTTATTTTATGTTTTTTTTTTTTCTCTCTTGTGTTTAGAAAAGCTGGCGTTTTTTTTTCTTTTTTTCTTTCTAAATTTAACACCCGGGTGTGTAAAACGTTCATCATCCGCTTATCTTTTGATTTATAATTCGGCGATGACTTGAGGAAAAATGATGGACACCTTTAAAAAAAAACCCCTTTTTTTTTTTCTTTTCTTTTCTTTGTGATTTACAGTTGGGCTTCTTCACTTATTATACGGTGGTAATGGGAGAGATCAACCCGTCCGGTCCCGTGCCCATCAATTCCGTTTTCATCTACCGGCCAGACAAACGGGGCGAAATCTGGAGGTTTCTTCTCTACATGGTCCTACACGCTGGGTAAATTCATTCACACCATTTTTTTTTTACTTCGTTCTGAAATGATCATGAAATAAAAACAAACTAATCCTTCTTTTGTTAATTACAAACAAAATAAATAAAGGTGGCTACATTTACTGTTCAACTTGTTGGTTCAAGTCCTGGTCGGCCTACCGCTCGAAATGGTCCACGGATCTATGAGAATAGGAGCCGTTTACATGGCTGGTGTCTTGGCCGGTAAGTTTTTTTCTTTTTCTTTTATAAACAAAAAAAAAGAAACACGACACCTGTTTTTGTAACAGAAAAATAACATTTTCTCTCTCTTTTTCTTTTGCTTTATTTCAATGACAGGTTCGTTGGGGACATCTGTGTTCGACACGGACGTTTACCTGGTCGGTGCTTCTGGTGGTGTCTACGCTTTACTGGCCGCCCATTTGGCCAATGTTTTGCTGGTACGTTACATGAACCGCTGGGTTGAGCAAGAAAGAATGTTCTTGTGACAATAGAAAAATGGATGTTTACCGTTTGTTTTCATGTCCTTTTGTTTCTTTTTCAGAACTATAACAATATGGAATTCGGAATCGTTCGATTGATCGGAATTTTCATAGTCGGTGAGTTTTTGAAAAATGATTAGACATTTTTTGAGATCACAATTGTTCATTTCTTTTTTCTATTTTCGAAAATGTAGCAAGCGCTGACGTTGGATTCGCCATCTATGACCGCTACGCTGCCGAGCAAATAGGCCCGCCCGTCTCTTACGTGGCTCATTTAACGGGTGCTTTGGCCGGCCTGACGATCGGTCTTCTTGTTTTGAAGAATTTTGAACAAAAACTGCACGAACAACTCATTTGGTGGGTGGCTCTGGGCGTCTACGCTGCGTGCACGCTCTTCGGCATCCTGTTCAACGTTTTCAATCCCGATCCTTTTTATCCGGCAAACTGACTCCCGTTCTAACTGTTGTGGAAACTGGCCGCTAGATGTCTACAAGTGCGAAAGGATTCCAATCACAATCGCCAGATGGCATTGTAGTGAGCTTAAAAAAAACAACACAACAAACAATGGTCCTTGGTGGTTTTGTTCTATTTTGGACGCAAAAAGAATAACCAAAGTGGAAAAAAGTGCTTGTTGAAGAAAAAGCCACCATCTGAGAAACACAAACATTAAATTTATATATGCATCGAAGAGATTTGCTTCTCCCAATGAAAAAAAACAAACAAAAAACGTCGGCGAATTATCATCGAAGAGTACCAGCTAGTCGAACGGAAAACGCACGATGATTGGATACGGTTTGACAGACACTATTATCTTTGACCTTCTTCTTTCCTGTTTTGTTGGTTGTCCGTCTCTCTCCCCTGTTGGCTCACTCGCGACTCGTTCAAAAATGGTTTACCTTTTCCCTCAACTCTTTGTCCTCCTTTTTTTTCCAGAATGATATTTACAAATTGAGGAGGATGTTATAGATATATAACGTGATCCAAAGTTATGATTGTTGATCTTTCTGTTGTCACACTTTTAAACAAAATTAGTTTCTCGTGTAGATTTTGCCTTTGCATGCATGTTGAGTCTGAATGCCGTCACCCTTTCATTCAAGTCAAAGTCCCTTCCTCATCAAGTCTGCAAAAAACTTGTCACGCAAGTCAATCAGACCTTGTTTTCTTTCCATTTTTTAAAACAAAATATTATCCCGTCATTCTCTCTCCCAATCTATAACCCCTCCAAATTATTTGTCCACCCATCCCCAACGTACTTGCAAGTTGTTACTCTGTTTTCTTTCACTTTTACCTTCCTTCTGGCCTTGAAGGTCTGCCTGGCCATATAGTCATTGTTCTCTTGTCACAGAGAGAGAATGGGAGGCAAGAACGTTTGATTACTTTGACCATTGGAGGTCAGAGTATCTCGCAAGTCTCCACAAAACAAAAACAAAAATATCTAAAAAAAAACGCCACTCCTGTCACTTCTTGCTCCACATCCCAATTGTGTCTCCCTTTGTTTCTCTGTCTCTCGAGTTGTCATAATTTCCAATCTCTTAAAACTCCAACACATTTCGTCAAGTTGGAACTACGCCGTTCATCATCAAAACATCGCCTTGTCGGGATTAGATCACTTTATGTAATCTCAGGGATGTGAGGCAATTCAACCGGGAAACAAACGCGACTTTTCTCTTCCTCTCTCTCTCTCTCTCTACACAGAAACCGTTGCAAAACTTAAATTCACCAGTCTAATCCCTCCGTTTCTTATTTTTCCCTCGTTCTTTACTGCTACTGCATCTACAAAATTATATCAAATCGATTTGTCTCTTATTTTTCCATCGCCCGTATGCACAGTAGGATAAAGCATTGAACAATTTTTCCGTGGCCCTGAATTATAAAAAAAAAAAAAAAAAAAAAGTTTAATTGCAAATGATTAAATGAAAAATTGCTTGAAAAAGAAAAGAAAAGCATATTATTCTACTACATATATTATATATATTTGTACAAACAATTTGTGTATATTTCTCCTGTTGTTGTATAACCAAGTGGAAAACAAATAATTGCATCAAACAAACGTTTTGTTATTTCGCGTCTCTTTTTTTTTCTTCTAATCTCTCGTACTATTTGCTGAAACAGACTTTTGATAGTTTGACATCTTTCGGTAAGTAATGCGCAGAGAGAAAGAAGTTTCAATGCACAAGTAACCAACAAACAAAAATGAAATTGTATAAAAGGTTTAGATTTGAAAAGCCACCGCTAGACGCTTGTCATTTCAATACAATTAAAAATTTCCACTTTTTTCCCTTTTGAGAAAAAAATAAAACTAAAAAAACATCAATCAATCGCAGCAAACAGGCCGCCCTCGTGGGTTTCCGAGTAAAGAAAGAAAAAAAAAATCCGGTTTTGTGTTGATTATAACATTTTCGGTGGTCTGGAGGAGAAAGGCTTTTCCCATATGATAATTTATTACCATAAAAAAAATTTTTTGGTTTAATTTTTGTTGATTTTCTTTTTGTATCTCTGGACTCGATTCCGGTGAAACGGATCTTCTTGCAGACAACCTACCGCATAGTGTTCCAACCAAAGGACTGTTACAATATCCATATTTGTACACAGTAGTAAAATGGGAGTTCCTCTTTCTCACTCTGTGATCCTCCATTTTGTTTTTTTCCGTTTCATATAGAGAAAGAGAAACACATGATACAAATGCGCATGTTGCACGCGCTGTGCGGTGACGTGTGTCGTCCCACAACTTTCTCGATCTCGTATACATCCAAGTGAAAGAAAAAGAGACACATACAAAAACCTTTAAAAAAACAAAGAAGAAGAAGAAGAAAAAAGGAGAACAGAAAGAGAAAGAAAGAAACGATAGGAGGAATCCCGGGCCAGTCCTCCCGTCCCGTTGTCTGCATGTTTTCTCTCTTTCTCTTCCTGTTTTCTACCACAATAAGCAAAAAGGTGTGTGTGCATTTGATTCCCGTTTTCATCGCTTTCACGGTTTACACACACGCGCGTGCATATAATTTATATAGCAAATATGCGTAGTTCGGCTGAGTTCACAATCACGCATAATTTCGAATAACTTGCTGTCGTTTTGTTTTGAGACAACTGTCTGCAACGTTTTGCGAAGCAGGACATTTTCTCGGGATCGCATATTGTAGTGACGCAACAAGCCACCAGGAGCCCTCGAGGAGGCAAAAAAAACATGGCGGTTGTGGTGGGATAGATGTTTATTGAAGACACTACGTGGGGGTAGATTTCAGAGAAGGCCAGAATAAAGGGAATTGAAAACAAGGTTGTTCGTGTTTCGTTGCAATTGCCATTTAGCTTTGACAAATTCAACGAAACAAAGTTGTGCCCAGACCCAAACGAAAGGCTACTAACGTACTGTTTACTACAAAACAAGTGATATGTAATTGTCACGATTGCAATTATTAACGTTTCTCGGTCGTCCCCGTTTCGCCCTCATATTTTGCACGTCAAACGATGGATGTCCTTTAGCGTCACGTTCCAGGACCATTGGAGACAACAAAAAAATCAGCAGACGATAAATAGCATTCAGTTGTCAAAATGGAGACCTGCCATCTTTGGACGTGAATTGTCTGTACTGAATCAAACGAAAATGGGGGTAAGTGAAACCCATCTCATTGGATATATCCCGACTTAATGACTCGATCACAATAGACACGTAGATCGTTAACGATTGATTGATTTTCGTGCATCGGTTGTAACGAATCCCGATCATCAAAACCCATTTTCTATTTTCTCTCTTCTAAGTCCTCCACTTTTGTTTGCCCCGATGGCTCACGACAAACTACGACAATGACGTTCTTTCTTTCACGAAATGAACTGCCGGCAATTTTTGCGAAAGGAAAGAGATTGTTATTCAAGAATTGGATGTTATTAAGGAGAGCTTCAGGGGGATACGTTGTAGACACAACACACACTCAAAAAAGGGCAAAAGCGGTTCATAGAACTTTCGTCAAACTTTTGGATATCTCTTTCCCTTTCTCTGTCGGTTGACGAAAGATGTCGTTGATTTTGCTTCTCGCTTTTTCTTTACACTTTTCAAACCCTTCCAGGTTGCAAAACAAAACAAAATTATAGGAAGTCTATCGCAATCATGTAAAAGCCTCCCAACTACGGTGCACTTTCTTTCGTTGTAGAAAATCATAAAAATAAAAAGAAAAAAAATGGAAATTGCCCTCACCGCGACCGAGCGTGAAAACGGACCTTACTGTCCTTTCTTATTACCGCAATGGCTTTTGCGGTCTTCTGCGGAATTCAAGCTTTTTATTCCCTTTTTTTTGTTTTGTTTTTGTCATTTTGCGAAGCAAGGTCTATATACACTCAGCCATATATACAACAAAATCCGCCCTCTCCTTAGACCCTAATTACGCGCAACGAGCATAAAACTATACGCACACACCTTTTAAAAAGTATGTCTACAAGTGAACAGGTAGACACACATCAAAGTAAGAGTAGTGCATTAAATACCTATACCCGAAAGGCTTTTCTTTCTTGTTTTGTTTTTTTCTCTCTCTCTCTCTTGAAAAAGGTTATTGATCCTTTGAAAAGCAAATGGTCGTTGTAACTTTCCCTCGTCGGCGCAATACAAGTGGGGGTGGTTGCCTAGAGTGATGGTGGTGATGGACGGTATTTTGTTTTCTTTCTACAGCCGGTTCTTTCTCGAGAAGAAAACGTTCACTCTACACAGCCCCGATAGCGAGATTCATTTTTGCGTGTGTGTGTGTGTGTGTGTGTCGGCCAAACACAAGTTGAGTTCCTCCAAAAATCGAGAAAGGAAAAGTTGTTTCATGTTTATCCTCACCTAAACTGGCCGAATTGTTTTGTCGACTTCTTTTGCGCAATCGGTCATTCAGCGCACACCGTAACCGGCCAAAAAGGCCACCGACCGAACGCTAGAAGAAGAAAAAGAGAGAGAGACCAAGGAAATAATATGAATGGTGTCTCTATAAAAGCGATAACAGCCAAAGGAGCCAAAAAAATAAAATAAAAGGACAGTAGGAACAAGTGGATACATCAGCGATGGCGGATACGACGCCAACAGGACACCCAACCCCTCTTTTCCCGAACGAAAACATAAAAAAATAAAAAATGAGAAAGCGCTTCTGTGTTGTTGTTCATCGGCTTGTCTTATTTTTTTCTTGGTCGGCTCGGATTTCACTTTAGACCGATGCAGCCATATCGGCGCGGGAACCCCAACTATACCGGTACTAATATACAGCGTGACTTCATCAACCTCTCTGTCTACATCTGTTGTACATCGTACATTATTTCATTTCAAAAAAAAAAAAAAAGAAAAACAAAAGGGTGGGAATATTTGAATATGGACCGGGTGAGCGCGCGCAAACAGTTTAATAACACACACACACACACCTTTGGATGGATGTGACTAATAATGAGTGGGTTTCTGATGTATTTCATCCCGGAGCGGTTAGTGATTTTTGTTTTTCAGGGCGGCGGTGGTACTTTCCATTTTTCCACTAGACTGTTTTCGCAGTTAGCATTAAAAGTCCGCCTCTTGTCTGCGTCCATCTCTCTCACTCTCTGATTTCAGTCATTTGTTGTTGGCTATTCCTGTCACGTCCCGATAACCTCCCGAGGAGCCCTGCAGAGTCGAGGGGCGGGGCAATCCAATCAGAACGAGGCCGCGCTTACCTATTTGTTTCTCGCTTAAGAGAGGGAGGAGAGAGAGAGAGAGAGAAAGAAAGAAAGAAAAAGACAAACGAAGCAAACGATAGAATGGCGCGTTTAACCTAAAAGACGATTCTTTGGAAATCTTTTTGACGAAAATCCGGGTGAAATGCAAATGGAAAAAAAGGACACGATGAAGGAAACAGACAAATAGAAAACGAAGAAGACGATGGAAGGAGAACAGTTAAACTGGATTGGCTGATTTTTTTGTGTTTGCAATCGGATGCTCCGATTGCACAAAGTCCGTGTCACGATTACATTCAAAAACTGCTCGTTAACGTTTGAAACTGGTTGTAGATCCAATTCTGCGATGTAGATCGTTGGGAATCGCTAAATTTCATTCTTATTTATCCAAAGGCATCCCACAACTTGCTGCTGCTGTCGGACAAAAAATACGGAACCCTTGGCCATTACTAGCAAATAGGCGGATTTATGAATACCGACCCATGGGAAACCCCTCAACCTGCCGCTCTAATAGACAATCTAAAAAGAGAGAGGGAGGAAACTACAGCGATCGCCATAATGTCTGTCTCGTTTACATGAAGCAATACTAGAACTTAGCCTGTACACAACAGCAAACTTGTAATTTGGCTATCAACGAAAGGAATTTCCACGTTATCCCCGAAATCTATTCGCAGCTTTAAAGTGCAGCTATCCGATCCGATGGCATTTCGAACGCACTCCCTTAAGGAGCACGGAAAAGATTAGCGCGCCAATGGGACCGCACCTTCGCCTACAGCGGCGAGCGCCGTGCGTGAGTCAAAACCTCCCACCCAAAAAAAAATGAAAAAAAATTATAATAATGGTCCGATTCCTGAGAAAAACACCTGTCGCACCTGTGCCGCCCTTGGCGCACCTTTTTCAAACAACAGGTGATTTTCTGATGTTGCACAGCTCTGATTGAACAACTTCATTGCTATTTCTCTTTTTTCACCACCAGTTGGAGTATCACGTTTTTAGATATTAAATATTAAGTGCCGGGCCGACGTGTACGTAAACCTTGGGTCAAGAAACTTGTCTGGCCCATTAGTTTTGTGCGCTGGCCAAACGATTATGGATGGGCATACATAAAAAGCGGATGATTTTGGAGGGGGGAGGAATGCAATTCCGTTTCTTAATTTAAACGAATTTTGTTAATGAATCACAAGAAACTGATTAGAGTAAAAAGCGGGCGATCTTATAAACGTCGTGCATTGCGAAAAAGAGTAAAATTAATGTTTGTTTCTTTCTCTTCACTAGAATTTCTTGCGCAAAGAAAAATAAGGTTCGTGTGTTACCAATCCAGCCCACCTTGAGAAAGGTAAAAATGAAAATAAAACAAAAGAAAAAAAAAAATAAAAATAACCCAAGTATTTTTCCGAGCATAAATCCAATCTATTTCGCTAAAGGGTTAAATCGACCTTCAAAGTCCACGTCCTCACGGTTATAGGCGAAAGAGCCCGAAAGGTGTGTGTACGTCTATCATAACTGCAAGCAGGGTGCAGGAGAACTAGAGCACACACACACAAACACGACTCTATTGTGTGTCAGCAAAAAAATAAAAATAAAAAAAAAACAGCTCCAATGTTACAACATAACGCTGGATAGGCCAGCAGTTTGGAGGGCCTTGAAGATTCTAGCCGAGCTCGCAGAGCCAAAAAAGCTAGTATAGTAACAGTAATTTATAATTTTTACACGCGGTACAAAGAAACAGCTCTAACAACGCTTAAACTAGATCATAAGCCGATTGTTTCTCTCTCTCTCTCTCTTTCTTCGTGTGTGTGTGTATCCCAGCTCCTGGAGGGAGGTCTGATCGTACGGATCAAGAGGTCGTCCAGTTTTGCCGTGGAGAGAGAACCGGGCGACGAGTTTTTTTTGTTTTTTTCTTTTCTCCCTTTTTCTTACTCGACATATGGACATGATCGATGGCACCAAAAAAGTTTGAATGAAAGTATTTTCTTTTTTGGGATGAAAATGAAAGAAAACCTTCTTTTCTTTGGCTGTACGCGCCTCCCATTTTTCTTATTTATTACAAAACACAAAATCCTTTTACTTTTAATGAAAATAAATAATAGGATTTAAAAACACACACAGTTTCGCAAAAAACAAAAAACAACAAAAAAAAGGGACAATTTAATTATAGTTTGCTAATAAAAAAATGGCTGCATCCTTCGCAATGTTGAAAGGCGCCGCCATGGCGGGAAAAAAAGGATGCGATGTCGATAAAACTTCCCTGTCGAAAAGAAAAATTCTTCTATTGTTTGTGTTCCATATAGCGTAATACCTGGGAGTGTCGTTTAAGCCTGACGGCATCGCTGCGTGTAATCAGAAAACGTTTTTCATCGTGATTCACGAAATAGTTTCCCGCTCTTCAAATGGAAAAAATTGAATGAAAGAGAGCGTTGCAAAGCAACAGACGGACAAAAAAACAAAACAAAAAACGTAGACTAAAATAATGGAAAAAAAAAAAAAAATAATGAAAAAAAATAAATAAATTTGGCAACACAAGAAAACCGGGTGTACGTCGAACATATTGTTTGGGCTGCAGTAGCGAGGAGAAAGGTGTCTTTTCAAGCAGCCCCAAAATGTCTGCTGTACTCCGTGTCTGTGTGTGTGTAAGAAAACCTTTTGCCAGTGCATACACACAAACTGAGTGACACCGGGGGCCCTAACCTGTAATTCTGAAACGGTGTTTTTCTTCTGAGTGCAGGCAGGAGGGCGAGGAGGGTTGTTGTATAGCACAACACTCGTTGAGTCTTGGGTAAAGTGTGTGTGCCGGCAGTACTAACCCCCGCTAGGTGGCTAACAAGGTGCTCGAAGAAGGAAAAGGAAAAGAAGAAGAAGAAAGAATAAAACCCCACCAGCTCCCACACACTCAGGCAGCACCCAAAAGAAAAAGAAAAAAAACTAGCAGGTAGAAGAAAAGAGAGACACCAGTGGCCCAGTCAGTTGCCATCCAGACGGCCAGCCAAGCGGACCCTCTAAAGCACTCACTTTATTGGTTTTCATTTCCTTCCATAATCCCCAATTACTTCTCGATCGGCAACATTTTTTTTTGTTTTTTTGTTTGTTTGTTGGTTTTACAAACCTAGGCTCGGCAAACAATTTGACTCATTTCTTTTTGCAAAAAAAAACAAAACAAAGAAGCAAGTGCCAATTGAATCGAAACTATTCCATTTGTTTTTGACGAGGGTGAATTGCCGTGAATTCATTCATTCTGGGAGACACTTGAAAGCATCGCAACGACGTCAAGTGCAGATCAGATTTTGCTTTGCAAAAAGAAAAGACCGTTCGGTCCGGTCGAAATCCCACCGTTTGACAAACTCCGATCAGTTGGTGCTGTGCAATTTGGCTGCACCTTTCTTCCCGGCCTGATCACTTTGACGGATCTCCACGTCCATTTTTTTCTGTTCTTCACTTCCCTTTCCGAAAATCCTACAACGACGAGCCATCCGCTTCTAATCACAAAATGGTAACAATTTCTTTGTTTTGTTTTTCTTGTTAGTTTTTAGATAGTTTTGTTTGTCTTTGTTTTTGTTTGCTCCCCTAACTGGTCTCGTTCCTGTTGGAAATATGTGTCACGCCAGTTCTAACCCTTCGGAAAATCGGCAAGCCGCGATGATTTCCCATTTTGATTCAGAAAAATTAGTGGAGCGAATCGTGACCGACAACGAAACTTAATACCG